>NW_007249361.1:313814-336784 GCF_000164805.1 Carlito syrichta
CTCCCACCAACAGTGTAGAAGTGTTCCCTTTTCGCCATACCCTCTCCAGCAACTGTTATTTTTTGAGTTATTGATAATTGCCATTCTGACTGGAGTTAGGTGGTATCTCGGTGTGGTTTTGATTTGCATCTCCCTGATGATTAGCGAGGTCGAACATTTTTTCATGTGTCTTTGGCTGCTCAGATGTCTTCCTTTGAGAAGTGTCTGTTCATATCTTTTGCCCATTTTATAATGGGGTTGTTTGTTTTTTTCTTTTCAGCACGTTTGAGTTCCTTGTAGATTCAAGATGTTAAGCCTTTGTCCAACCTGGAGTTGGCAAATACTTTTTCTCAGTCTGTAGGCTGTCTCCCTGCTCTCTTGATGGTTTCTTTGGCTTTGCAGAAGCTTGTCAGTTTAATGAGGTCCCACTTGTCTATCTTATCTCTTATGGCCTGTGGGTTTCGGGTTTTGTTCAGGAATTGGATTGCCATGCATTCTTTACTCACCTTTCTTTGTTTGAAGTTTCTTTGACTTATCTTTATTCTTGAATTATCATTTTACAAGGTATGCAATTCTCAGCTCCCATTTCTTCTTTGTATAACTTATTCTGCTCTCCTCTGCCTTCTGTTGACAATGCCAGGAAGTTAGCTGTCTGCCTGCCTGTTTTTTAGGTAGTCTTTGTTCTCTGGTTATTCTTTAAGTCTTCTCTTTCTTATTGGTGCTTTATTTACTACAGGGTGTCTCTATTTCAATTTTTTAAAAATATATATTTTCTTCAGTTAATTCATGTATGGAATCTGAGAACTGGTGTCTCTCAGCAGCTCTGTTAAACCTCTGACACTAACTATTGAAATGTTGTCTCTCTACTTTTCCTCATTGCCTTCTTGTAAATTCCAGTTAGGTTTTCTTCCTTCACCTTGTTAATCTGTTCTCCATGTCTCTTCACCTGTCTATCATGTTTTGCATCACATGTGTCATGCTACTGTTGATGTTGTACAACTTTCCCAGAAGTATCATCAAGTTGACTAATTCCGTTCTCCTGTGCCTAATCTTTTTCCCCCTAATTATTATATATATGTTTTATTTCTAGAAATTCGATTTGATTGTATTTTAAATCTTCATGATAAGTTTTCAGTTTTTTATTCTTTATATATTCAAGTCTCTCTTATTTTTCAGGATATTAAAATTTTATTTTATAGTTTATATCTGATCATCCCAGTATATGCATTTTTTTTAAGAAACTGATTTTACAGCTTTTTCTTTTTACTGACTCTCAGCAATGATGTTCTTCTTCTCATGTCTTTAGTGGTTATCTTTTATTGTGGGCTTATGTTCCCTGAAATTTATTTATTTATTTCCCTGGGAGGAAAGCATTTTCTTCCAGAGAGGGTTTGAGATTATTTCTACTAATTATCTAAGGACATCACAGCTAGAAACCACTTTTAAACCAAAATCTCTAACTCCAGGTTTTGGGCTCTCAAGGTTTGAGTTCTTGGGGGAGACTTATATTTCTCTTTCATACATAATTAAGACTGAAACAGACACACGGTTCACCATTGTCCCCTGGTTGTTTTCTAGTTCACAAATGGAGAGTATCACTTTTTGTTGGTCCTACCTTTATGTGGAGGTTTCTAATCTGCCTACCACCATGCTTTGTCCTTGACTTTTTCTGCTGTTGCAGGTGTTTGTAAGCCATTACAAACATAGTCTCTCGGCCACCAGGGATTAACCAGAAACCTTAAACGTGGACACCAGTCTACAGCTGGTTGGCCCATGTGGATCTGTGCTCTATGGTGATTTTTGCTCTCAGAAATTTCCTTATTTTGCTACCAGTACAGCTGCGCATCTTATAAATGTATAGCCTGTCCAATATTTTATATGTGCTATATTGCAATCGATTTCTCTCAATATCTTGTTAAATGTATTGTAGACATGAAAAACTCCTATCTGAATTTTTCAAATACTCCTTTAAATGATCATCATTTCATTTACAGTGGACTTTAGAGCAGAACCAGAAGATTCGTATAAGTTGTATAAAAAAGTAAAGATTAAAAAAAATATTTATCATTTTCAATACAAATTCTGCTCTAATACTTGAAGATAATTAATAATTATTAAAACTGACTCATGCCTACACCTTCACAGATGCTATTCTAGGCCTTAAAAGATTTCTTCCAAGCATCTCACATGATCATCTTAGAAGCAGGCCAGCAAAAATTTCTAAGTTAATTACAGTTTGGCGGAGTGCATCCAAAATCTCTTATCTGAACAGTGAACCCAATAATTTAATCAGTCTGTCTGTTGATTAATCACGTTCTAATCCATCTGATATCAATACTGAAAAAGCTCTTCATCTGCTTCTTGTAAAACTTATCTCTAAATGCACAGCTGCTGTGAGCTATTGGTATTAATAACGTGAATAGGAGACAGAACACAATGGATTCTCAAAGCCTGTGGAAAAAAAGTTTGAGCTCCTTGAAACAGTCATTCAAGACTCTCTACAATCTAACCCACTCTATGCAACCTTTACATCCTCATTTCTGGTGGTTTTCTCAGCTTTAGCCTGTGAACTAGTTAGAGCCAGTCAGAACTCTCACAGCTTCTGTTTTGACTGTTTCTGAAGCTGGTGAGCTGATGATTTAATGAACATATATTTATCAAATGCAGTGTACCAGCTATGTGCTATATAACTTCACTTCTTATCCTACAACTTGTCTGAGATAGAATAAAGGTTACACAGTTTGGCACATGAGAAGGTCAAAGAGTGTCTAGCTTGCAAAGTTATAAGCTCTTTGAAAAGGGGCAAAAAGAAAGACAAAAGGAGACATGACTCTGTGACCTGGTATTTTACCAGTCATACATAAATAAGATTCAGAAAACTAATATCCATATTTACACAGTGTAAGACTCCAAATTCTGTATCCTTTAGATACTACTCAAGAGGTGGGGGACATTTGGCATAGGGTGAGCACTGGAGAATATGTGAGTAAAAACCTCTCCTTGACATATTGTGGCCATTCTGTCTAGCAAGTTTTCAGTCTCCGTTCCCCTCCTTTGAGCCTAATCAAGGCATAGATTGTCCTGGTCGTTCTAGAGTACAGTATGCAGCTGACACCTGTCTTTCCCATCCCGTTTCCTACTCTCTTCCATTCAGTGAACTGGGCCACGACTGAGACTGAGCACACCCCATGCCATTCTGTGTCAACAGTCTTCAGCATGCCAACACTTTAAGTGACAGAATTCCCGGTGTAGTCTAAAGCATGCGAGCATATCAAAGCATTCTTAGAATTCTAATCTTGCAAGGTTTGGGTCCACATGAATAATCATTGGATTATCATGCTTGATTCAAGACTATGGTGAATTTCATTTTGCTGCATGATAATTATTTTATCTATTTTGAAACCACTTTTCTAGCTAACTGTCCTCTATCAGCACCCATATGCTATTTTCTTCTAAGATTTCTAAGATGACTTCATAGACTAGCCTGGGTGTAGTAGCAGATCCTCTGATGCCACTTGCATACCTCATAGCTGCTCCCTCTCTGTTTATTCAAGAATCTGTGTGAAATTTAATTCTATCCTGCTTGACACAGTTCCTTAAATGAGGGGGTGAATATATCTATGCAAATTGAGCCCACTAGAGTCTCTACCCCAGAGGTTAAGGTGACCAGTTTGGAGGAGTGACTACACTATAACTTGCAAACTTGGGGTCTATCAGAGAGCTATGTTCTGCCATATGACCTGAGACAACAGAAACCTTCTGCAGAAGGAGAGGAGTGAAGGGGTGGGCAAACAGAAGCAGAAAGAAGAGACAGAAACATTCTTCAATGAGGCATGGCTGCATGGCCTTTCTTGCATTATGTGAAATACTCCTTAAGATGAATACGTCACACCCCACTTTTTGAAAAATCTAACTTGTTCAAGTTGATTTATTTTCCTTGCAACTAAAATCAGGTCTAATTGTTATTACATCTATCAGATGTTGAGGTCACTAGTTCCATTGTTCTTATTCATATCACAAAAGTACACCTGATTTCTAGTCTTATCCCTAGTGTACACTAGCTGTGGGTCACCTTCATGCCTCTAACTCATCTGTTTTATCACTAGCAGCATGATAGCAGTTGTGATGATCAAATACGATAATATATCTTAAATACGTGTGGCATATGTATCTAAATTATTATTGTTTCTACACTTTCAGCAAAACAACTTCTTTGACAACTCATCTTATATTTCTAGGATAGCATTGCTATTCTTGCTTATCATGCTTTCCATGTAGATAGATAGAGTTAAAGTTCCTGATAACAAAAGGGTAACTTCCGTCACTAATTATGGTATTAGTTGCTATCTTTATGTAAGACATTGGGGTGGAAAAAATGATTTTCTGAGAACAAATGTTCATCCTACCCATTTTGCCCCTCCAAGGAAAAGCCAAGCAGGGATTATTCTGACCATTATAAAGTTTATTTTGGGAAGGAATCAAATATTAATGTACTTAGTTCATGAAGAAAATAAGATGTCTGGGAGTTCTTTCATGATAGTGAAGTTGCTCTAGAAACTGGGCCACTCTTGAATTTATTTTACTTTTTGCTGTTCCCAAGGTAGCAGTATGCCAGGTTTGTAGTGATGGAATGGTACTGTCTAACGAGACATGTGTTGTTCGACTTGTTTGCAGAGCGTTTCTCCTCTTGATGGAAAAATGCTTAGTTAAATCCTATGTAAATATTTTGGCAGGATTTTATTAGAAAAGTTATATAGTTCAGAAGACAGTTTGTCCTGCAGTGCATTTTATTTTTGAAATCCTGATTTATAAAACCAAACAATTAAAAGACTTTTATTTGATCCCCCCCCCAAAAAAAAAATCACAGCAGAATCTGGAAATTAAAAAAAAAAAAAAAAAAGGAAAACATATTCCTTAGATTTAAGTTACAGATTTTCAGGTAAACTGATAAAACTTTCTCTGTACTCCTAACAGTATATCATATACTACCACATAGTTAATTGAACAGATTTGTCATTCTACATGCACATCACTAATTTTTAGAAAGCCTTCCGGTTCCACTGTTTTCACTTTCAGCTCCAAGAAGTAATCTCTATCCTAAATTATTTTAGTTGCTCTCTTACTTATGTTTATAGTTTTATGACCTAAGTATGTTTCACTAAACAGTATATTGTTGTGCTTTGCATATTGTATTCTACATATTTTTCTTTAACTTGACCTTTTCGTTCTACAACATGCTTATAAAATGTATTCACTGTGGTATATGTAGCCATAATTCAACTCTGCAAATTTTATTTCTTATTTTCTTCCAACTTTGTTGGACCTCATATTTCTAAAGACACTTTTGCAAAATCTTTTTTCTATTCATTGTGGCCATTGTGACTACTTACTTGTTATTACATAATTCAGTAGTTACCATGGAAATGTTATGAGATTTTAGGATAAGAGAAGTCAAGTAAATGAACTTAAGCAAACATATGATCAGTCTGTTTACCGTTTAAGTTTCTTTACTGAAAAAATTAGTGTCATCACTTAGTGTTCAGGTGTCATTAACGCTTGATTTTATAATGGTGGTTATAGCATCATCTAAACCAGAGATATCACCTAACACTTCCTTTTCTAAAAACATCTATTTTTTGAAAATCTGAATATTGTTAATGTACTAAAGATTAGAACTATGGCAATTTATCTTTTTTATTGTATAGAATGAACTCTTATCTACTCTTAACTATTCTTGAATATGTTTATTTTGTTATATTAACTCCCTTAAGCAATGCTAATATGACTTAGCTATTAAATATTAAAGCAAAATATTCTCTTATGAAATCAAGCTCAAATTCTAGTATTCCCAGGCTAAAAGCTTTAGTAAGTTATTGCCCAATTATTGAAACTCTAACTCTAGTCATATAACCAAGGATAATTGGTTGTACCCACATTTTCATTCATCTTTCACTTAATTTAAAAATTCTAAGGAATCTCAAGTCAGTGGAGAAGGTTTTTGGCAAAGCAATAGCAAACACGACTGAATTTTGGAAAGAAAACCTAGAATAAAATTTATATTACTGAATTATCACTGGGTGAGTGAATGTATTGGAATGTTGCCATTTGAGTTTGGAAAATGCTGAATTTCTGAATTTCTCTGATGCTAACAATGGACTCACTGGTAGTTAACCGGTTGTATACCAGGAGGGAACTGTACTTTGGGCAGTTTTAAAGGGCCTTTTATATTTGTTTGAATAGAAAAATTGAGCTTTTTAAAGAAACATCCCTGTCATCAGTCAACACAGAGGAGTAGACATTCTCCATCATAAAGTAGGTAAATTTCTCTTTGATTTGGCTTGTATGTCCTGTTGATTATCCTGGTTAAGGAGATTGTTGATACCACCCCACCTCCATGCTATATTTAAAGCTTAAACAGGATTATAGAAAAGAAAAACTCCAACATTACTGTTGTAGGTATTTTTAACTCCGGTGTCGGCTTAAATCAGCAACCTCGGGTTCTTGTCCCACAACGTAGATAAAGGAATGCGGACACCAAAAGGATGAGTGAAAGAAGGAGTTTATTAAGCAATAAAGCTCTCCAGAAAAAGAGAGGGGGGCCCAAAATGGGTTCCCCATAGTGGAGGAGTGTTCTGGGTTTTTCTCTCTCCCTTCCAGGGGCATTCTTCTCATTTACATCATACCCGTTTCTCACTCTCCTAGCTGTTTCCTGGTCCCAGTCTTTACTGCGCATGTGCCATTGTTCAAAGTTATCCCATCTTGATTATTATCCATAAGTACCACAGGAAAGCCTCCTTAGGGGGGTAAAACTTCAATGCTAATGTCATGCTAATGATATTAGAATAAGCTTAGGTGAAGCTATTGCACTTGCGATCAAATGGCAAAAGTCCCTCTGAACAAAACATTCTGGCTTAAGAAGGTGTTCTTTACCACATTTTTGATTGCTATTTATATAGCTAGGATAGTACAGGGGCCTTCCTGCAGGTGTTACTTCTCCTCAATACCCTCCCTGTCTATGTACCTAGCCAGTATCTGAATACCTCCTCTCTCATTACCAAGAAAATGAACTCATGATGCCCACACAAACACAAATCCTTAAAAGGTAGCATTTGGGGTTTTAAGGTATCACTGAGAGGAAGTGTTTTAAGAAAGAAGAATTTTCTTGACTATCCTCCAATTAAGTATTTTTCAGTTTATTGACCCTTTGGCTACTGTGGGTTTCTGGCCTAACTGTCATTAGGAAGGTAACTGTAAATAGCATCTGGCTTAGAATTCCTGGACTCTGAGGTTTTTCTTACTCAGGATAGGTGAAACTTCCACTCTGTCTTTTTTGTTACAATATTGAAAGAAATCCTGCATATACTATAAAGATGTGCTCTTAGCATACAGCATACATACAAGAGGCAACTCTAGCCGTTAAGGTGCTGATAGGCTCATCAGCTATGAGATACCTAAGGTGACCATGGGCCTGTTTAAGAATCCACACCCACATGAACCTGAGAATCCTGGGGGTCAGCCTGTGTCTGAATGGGCTCATTCTGTTTGAATCCTAGAAAACAACTGTGCCCAGCAGTTAGAATGGTCTCAGAAGCTCCAGTGTGATGAAGTTCAAGCACACTTCCCATCAGGAGGATCCACAGTAGGCTGGTTGGGGAGGTGTAGGCTAGGCAATCTGAGTCACAGCACTCTGTTACTAGGATTGAGCCACAGTGGGGCATGGGGGACTGTATCGAGCTCTAGAAGAAGGGGTCCCTGAGGAATCAGGGGAAGCAAGCAGGGACCCCAATTCTAGGGTAATAGACTCGTAGGAATGGATTGAAGCACAGTCCTGTACCTGGAATTTGAATCTAAGCGCAGCCCACCTCCCCATCTATTGAGCAACAGCTTGGGGCCAGCAATACATGCCTTTGGTTCCCATGCCTGGGAACAAGACCTAGTTCAGAGCCTGGTGTGTTAGTCTAGGCTCACTCAAAGAACATTGTTTGAACACCTCCTACAGATCAGACTAGAAGTCGGTCATGACTACTAAACAAGATATAGCATCTTCCCTTACTGATGGTACTCTCTAGTGGAAGTCACAATCAAGAATATAGACAAGCATAATGAAAGGCAGTAAGCAGGCCCATTGGGGAAGGTAGATATGTTATGGTGGCCTGAGTCAGAGCGTCTTATCAAGACCTGAAGGCACTGGACAGATGAAAAGATCTTTCCAAAGGAACTGAAGTCCAGGCTAAGCTCTGAAGAATGGGCAAGAGCAGGAATGTGGCTCACACGAGTCGATCATGTCGATTAAGCAGGATGTGCCATTTCCAGAAGGCTTACACAATGGCCATTGAAATCATTGTTCGCATGATTTGCAGAACAACCCAGTGCCGGGACATGTGTGTCTGTGAACCAGATGTGGGTTCCCCTTACCTGGGTCAAGTGCTCCTATTCTGAGAACACCTGAGGCTGACATTGAAGTTGTCCCAGTGAAGAGTAGGGTAAAACAGAGGAAGGGATTGTGTCAAGGCCTGCTGGTTATAGCTCCTGGAAACTAGAAAGCAGAAGAAAACCAGCCTCATCCTGGTGACAATCTCCAGCGCTGTCTTCTCAGACATAGCAATATCAGAGCCACCTGCAGGGCACAGAGTTCTCACCTTTAAACATTTGCCAAGGTGGAGATCCAACCTCCGAGGCTGGTGCTTCCCTCTAGAGCTCTGTGTGCTGTTTTACCTGCTGAGGTTGTATAACAGGATTTCACAATAGTAAATCAAAGCCAGGCGGCTGATGTAGCACACAGTGACAATAGAAGTGGAATGGCTTAATTAGTAAAAAATTAACTGGCACGACTCCTATAAGCTAAAATGTACATATTGAAGGAGGCTTACTGTAACATTTATACCGTTTATTTTATAATATACTAATTCAAATGTAAAAGTGAATGTAAATTGCCAGAAATTAACATGCAATGTGAAGAAAAGTCCTTTTATCCTCTGCAACTGTAGCATTTGGCAGATTCAGGAATAAATAATCTTTTGTGGCAAGGGTATGCCTTATCAAACATATGCAGATCAGCACTAATTAATGCTAATTAAGGTTTCCTGTCTATCTAGTTGGAAAAACGTCCAAATGTTATGAAATCCAGTTAGTATGCCTATTACGCTAATTGTTTTATATGGGGTGGTTCTTAATTAAAATATGTAAATTGACCTTAATTGCTATATACTAATGGGGGTTCATGTTATCTTACTAAAAGTGACAAGATGGTGAGGAGGGGTACTTAAATGACTAATTCTGATAAATCCTTAACTAAATGACCTTTACTCAAAATTAATTTTAATTGGAAGTTGGCAAAAGAAACATTTTCCTTCTTTGTTTCTTTTTAGTTTTAAGTAATGGAAGAATGTTACTCTTTTTTGTTAATACAGCATTAGAAGCAGTTGTGGATTGTTAATTACACTTAACAAGCAAGTTAATTTTACTGTTTACTGTTTATAGTTATCAGGAAGTTATTGATATTCTCATTTAATTTTTGGGAAAAGCAACTTTCTTCTCATTGAACATGAATATATAGTTCCAATCTTATAGGTAATTTAGCCCAATTAGTTTGTTAGAATGTGTTAAAATTTGATGAACCAGTAATACTAATATATATCCTTTGACTGATCTACATTGGAATTACTTTTTAGAAATACACACACACACACACACACACACACACACACACACACACACACACTTGCTTTTTTACAACATTAACTCTTATTGGAGGAGTTAAGCCATGACTGGAGATACTTAAATAGACTGAAATTATATTTCTACATTTTACCTGCCATGTTTTTGTTTATTATTTAATTGCAAACAGATTGAAATATGTATACCCCTAATTAGTGTTAATGAGCATAAATATTTTTATTTTTTCACAATGCTAACCCTGGAATTACAGGAAATAATTTAGCTAAAGCGAATACATACTTTATTTTACCCTTTTATTCAGAAGTAGTTTATGTTCAACTATATTTTAAAGTATATTAAAAAGTCTTCTGTAAAAATGTGAGAAGGAACTTGGTAAGATTTGTTACATGGAAATGAGAATATAGTAAAGATGGTAGATTTTCTCTGTCAAAAGAAGACTCAGTATCTTTGTTCTTTCATCAGGACATCGTGACCAATGTTTCACCTAGAATCATCCGGGGAACCACCTCTGGCCCAATGTATGGCCCTGGGCAAAGCTCCTTCCTGAATATTGAGCTCATCAGCGAGAAGACAGCTGCATATTGGTGTCAAAGTGTCACTGAACTAAAGACTGACTTTCCAGACCATGTAAGTGTGATTTAACATCTAAAACAAGAGAATTGGCATAAGTTGGTGAATGTTTATTTAAACATCCAATTCATAGGCTTATAAATATTAATGTGTATAATATATTTTATTAAAGAATCTGCCAGTTGCTTTGTTGATACATAGAAAGATAAAAAAGAAAGAAAAGCTCAATAACTCATAAAAACCCACACAATGAGAGGCTTTATTATAAGTGGGTGCCATGTAGATGAGAGAAGTATCAACAGAAGCAAAAAGAAGAGAGATGAAATACTCATTTTACTGAGTTGGTTTTCACTGAATGTGGCTAATATTTATGAAGGGGATGACCTTGGGAAGAAATTGCAGACTATAAATCATTTTAAATAAAAACCTGAGGCAGAAGCAGAATATCTTCCTATATGTAGTTTATTTATATTATTTTAGTGGGAAATAATTTACCAAATAATTTTAACACCCTTAAACTAAATGAGTCAACTATCTTTTATAAAATATTTTATTTTCTCTTAAAGAACTATGCACAAAAGTGCAGTAAAATCAGGCTGAATATATTAGATAGTATTTTCCCTTCAGCAGTCCAGTTATGGTTATCCTTAATGCCATTCATTTATTCTCTGCCTTCCTCTCCCTCCACCCTCCCCCCACACACTTATTTTTCTTTCTCTTTCTTTCACTCTTTCTTGCCATGATCTCGTAATGAATGGAGGTTGAGGTTTGAGGCAATATGTTTATGTTGTAGAAAAGATTGTTCTGCCTACCTGTGTTCCTCAAAAACAAAAGAGGACACTCAAGTATTATAATGAGAAATATTTTAAAATCTAATGAAGTTCATGGATGTTTGTCTCCAAATGGATATTGGAGAATCTTACAAAGGAATGTAGAAAGCACTCTATTGCCCACCTCACCAATATTTTCTATTTTAGACAGCTTTAATTGTTTCAAAATTATCCCTTAAAAATATATGTATAAGCACTCAGGACAAATATAATTTATCTTTCTCAAGACAGGTCTCCAGATGTGAAGGTAGCTATCACGACCCATATGAAATCTGAAGCCTCTGCTTAGTAGGAATTTTTTACTTCCTGAGCTTGATGTTACAATCGTCTTTATTTCACATCATACAATTAAGTCTACATAACAATTATGCCGAGCTATTTGTTTTTACATCTTTTGAGAAGCTTTTCTCAGAATTCTAAGGACAAAAAATGGTCAACTATGAAAAGAAATGTTACTATATTTATAATCTTGACCCACAGTACTCTGCTAGGTACTGAACATGCAATATGTTACTACTATTACTAGCAGTTATAATATAGTATTAGTACTTACGTAGTACTATAACAGTTTTATGTATTTTAAATTCATTTGATTGTTCAACAACCTTATAAGATAGGTACTATTATTTTCTCCATTTCACAGGTGAAGAAACTGAGACATGCAGAGGTTAAATAACATGTCCAAGTTATATACCTAATATATGGTGACATCAGAACTTGAACTTGGAATTTGCTTTTACAAAACATGCATTCTTCTAATAATGGTGTTGTCTAGTGTTCCTGCCTATGTTGTCCTTAAAAACTCAGTATTTTTAATGCAGTGTAAGAGTAGTGTGAAATATAATTTCCCAAATATTATTTAAATAGTATTTGGCTAAGCCAGTGCATCTGGGGGGAAAAAAATCCTTTTTCCAAGAAAATAACTCCCACCACTGGCTTTTTGTTAGTACACATGATGTTTTTGCCCTCTCTTGGGCAGGAGTAAGATGTTATAATAATGACCACCAGGAAATGACAGTAGGTAGACAAGACAACTGAGACAAAATCCTAGCTTTGTTAGTTCACAGTCAAGTAGAAAGAAGAGACATATTTAGATATTCTTTTCAATTTCCCTGGCAACAATTTTCTTTTCTTATAATGCTTTTTCCTCTGAGAAAACAATGCATGCTTTTCTTGTTTCTAATTATTTCCCCATTTCGATTATATTCATTATTCTTTTTCTGTAGTCTTAGAACTAATTTCTAATATTTTTACTCCCCATATCAAAGATAACATTTTAAATACATTTAAAATGGCATTCCCATTTGAACCCAGATTAATCATGTGTGAGCACCTAGATATTGCATGCTGAGAGCAGAATATCCCCCACTGTTTTGGAATTATTCTGATGGGTTTGCCCAATGAGCTGAATGAAAGAGGGTGACCCTTCATTTTTCAAGTTTAATTATCACTCTCACTGGAGTTTTTTCACATCATTCTCAAGTATGTGCTGCCACCTTGAATGACAGGGATTGGACAGTTCAACCCACTGTGGCAGCTTTAAAGCAAAGGCCAACTTTTCCGAAAAAAAGACTGTTCTGGGAGCTTAGAGGTCAGCTAATATCAGTAGCTAATGTCTCTGTCTCCAGAGAGGTAGGCACCAGTTGGCCATGAGCCAGAAGAGCCAACTGATGGGCTTCTTGAATACAGAGGCAGTGGAACCCCAGGAGGTGTGTCGTAGAGGTTCATCTCTTATCTGTCCCAGAGTTATAACAAAGCCTACACTCATACTAGACTTCTGCTTGGCTTTCAAGTGTTCCTTTTATTTATCTGTAAATTAAATTTGGCACATTGATCATTGTAGTGACAATTTATTATTGCTAAATAAGAGGTTTTTTGGTCCTAAGCTGAGATTATACAGTGCTTAATAGGGCTTACAGAAATCAATTTTAAGTGAATCTTTTCTCCTTTTTTTAGATGAGAAAATATCGTTTATTTAGAAAGTAAATGAGAGAGAGAGAGAGAGAGAGAGAGAGATTCACTTGCCCAAGGTAGAGGAGGGGGTCACAGCTAGGAAAACATGGTGGCCAAACCTTAAAGAGCACACAACCACACCAGAGTTTAGTAAAGCAACAGCCTACATGAATCCTTGCATCCTCACTGCAAAAACCTTATGAATCATATATTTTGACCTAGGAAAGTTTTCACCAAAAAGTACATGCTGCATTTTGACCGAATCACTGAATTACCAAGCAAAGACTGACATTTTCTGTATTATTTGTGGCAGCTAAAACAAGAGTAAGGCAGAAGGTGGGGCATTAGCAGCAAATCAGCTGGTGAAAATAGAAAGGGAAATGATGGCTTTGTTAGGTAATTAATACCGGAAGAACAAGTTATATGTAAATATACATCTATTGTAATGCACCTCATTTCTGCAAAAACCCTTTCTCAGTTAATTACCTGGAGATCAGCATAGCACGGATTAGGTTCACAATAACTCCTAGGAAGCCCATCTTCATCCCTGTTCCTAAAAGTGCTTTACCAATGAGTGGCCTCAGAACGCAGAGCTCTTAGCCTTCTGCATGTGCTGTGGACTTCTTAGGCACTCTAGTGATGCTTAGGAGTCTCTTTCCAAAATAATATTTTTGAATGCAAAAAAGAAAATCCAAAAGGTTGCAAAGGATTCCCATTAAATTAAAATAAATTTCTCAAAGTATTTTTAAAAATAGGTGACACAGATATGTTGCTCTTTATCAAGGCACAAGTAATGCGATCTAGTGATTCTGATGACTCCTGCAATTTTGATGTCCTAGTGAGTATAAGTACTTCAGATTTCTGAGCAACACTACTAAGATTTTTTTGTAATTTCTGTTGGTGCACAATTACAGGTGTCAGTAGATGTTCTGTTGACATCTACCTGTCCCCATGCTTATTTCTTTTAAATTAATGTGGAAACTGGCTGTGGGAACAGCTATTGAAAGGAAGGCTAGTATGTCCCCAGGAAACAGTTGCCTTTTTCACACTAGAGCTGAAGCAGTGATTTTCTAAGATTGTTTATGAGTCCTAGAGATCCTGGATACTTCCCTTCCTCCTTTCTTTGTCAAAATCCAGAACAAATTTTATATCAGATTTTCTGATGGCATTATTCTGCTGACTCCAAATAAGATTGTTCTAGCTTACAAAAAATAAAAGTACGTCATAAGGGTGGTGTAAATTTAAGATGAGAAAGTTAACCCATGCCCAGTTATCCTAACAAAACATGGTTTTTGCTTTTTTGGAGTTGCTGTAATCTAGGAGCCAGAGGCAGAAGGCTTAAGGTCAAAATGGATTTGAATCACAAATCTCTGGCTTGCTTGTTATAGACATTCTTAACCTAGGCTTCTCATCTGTGTGATAATAGCACCTATCAGAAGGTTGTTGTAAAAATTAAAGGAGATATTATTTACAACATTTTGACACTCTGCAATTATTCACTCTCATAAGTTATATTGCATGGAATATCTTTACACATTTGGTTTTTATTCCTATTTTAAAATAATAATTTCTTTTCATATATTCTGCAAGAGAGATTTGGAAAGTCAAGAGTAACGGAATGTTTATAGCTCTTGAAGTATATTGCCCAACTGATTTTCAAAAACTCTGTGAACTAATGGTTTATGTAAAAACATCATTTCAGAAGTAGTTACCAATTAAAAAATTAAAGACTAACTCACTAAAGATGCTTTTTAGTTACTTTTCTGAATTTTAGCTCATTACATGCCCTGTATCATGTAAGGTCTTCAGAATTCTTGTCTTATGTTTTATTCATTATACTTCCCTACTTTGATATCATTCATTCACTTTACTTCACAGCTTCTCATTAAAACAGCACTTCAGTGTTATTTTCTTGTTATCAGCATAGAAGTAAAGAAAAATATTAAAACGAAGCAAGGGCAGCAAAAATGAATCAGGATGCATAATACAGCTTACAGTTCTGTGACTAGTTTCTGGCTCCAGGTAGCCAAATATTTTTTTGAGACAGGATATTTCTAGTTCTTTATAAGAAAACTTTAGCCACAACCTAGATGGAAATGGGGACTGTATTTGCCCTCCCAAATGAAAAAACAACAACAAAAATCTTTAAAAATGGAAAACAATAGTTTGTAAGACCTTAAGCATTAGACACTAAAGGACAATGGTCACTGAGAGATGGAAACATGAGATGAGCCCTGCCATTGCCCCAGGCCCTGAGGAGGAAATGCAGCTAAGAGTCCAGAGAGACTGAGGTGGCCAGGACTCCCTGGACAGAGTGCCAGAAAACACAAAGAGAGAGTTCCATGGGCCTGCAGGAGGCTCCTCCAGGGTCCGCAGCGGGTACAGATCTGCTCATGCCAGTGAGCCAACTTGGAGGCTGAAGAAAAGTGGTCCGGTGGATTGCATGGGCCAGTCCGTGTTCTTACATGTATCTTGGAGTAGCGACTGTTCCATTCCTGTCAGCCAGAGTGGAAAACCCCATGATCACCAGCACTGGGTAGGTACAAATAAGAGTCTTAATTAAAGGATTAGGGAATAATTAGCCCCAGGCTGAGCACTGCTTTTGACATGCCCAGCAAACCTTAAAGAAGACCTGAGAGGAACAGCATGTTCCAAGTAACTTAACTGTGACCCAGAGCAAAGACTATTTATAAGAATACAAAATACAGATATTATAAGAAACACAGTATTTACAGGAACAAAAATACCTGGTATGAACAGAGAAAATGTACATCAGGCAATTAATAACAAAATGAATAGGTTTGTAAATAAGTAGAAAAATATAACCCATAATAGTAAGAAAATCAATCAATTAAAACCATTCTAAAACTGACAAGATGTTAGAATTAGCAAATTAGTATGTTAGAATTGTTATTGTAACTACATTTCATATGTTAAAAGGCTAAGACATGGAAGATAAATAAAATGTCTAAATAAAGCCTCCAGAAGTTAAAGCTACATTGAATGAGGTGAAAAATACACTGGAAGCTATGCAGAACACCATAGGCATTGCAGAAGAAATAATTCGTAAGCTTTAAGCCACAGCAATAAAACCTATTTGAAATGGAAGAGAGAGAAGTAAACATGCCTTCAGTGAGATGAGCTGGGACAACCACTAGCAGCCTGATATACATGTAATTGGAGTTCACAAAGGTTAGGGAGGTACAGAAAAAAAAATTCAAGAAATACTGGTCCAAATTTTCTAATTTTGCTTAAAATTTCACCCCTCCCAAAAAACCCACACACACATCCAAAAAAAAAAAAAAAAACCAAACAAACAAACTCCCAGCATAAGAAATGTGAAGAAAACTATACCAAGGTGGTACAGCAGAACCAAATTAATCAAACTAGTGGTAAAAAGAATCTTAGAAACAACCAGAGGAAAAGCCAACATGTTCCATAGAGAGAAACAGACACAAGAGCTGCATGGCGATTTGCTGTTGGAAACAATTCCCAGCGACAGGACAGAAGAGCTACATCTTTACAGTGTTGGGGAAAAAAAGACAACTGTTAACTGAGATTTCAAAATCTAGCAATATATCAATTAAAAATACAAGTGAAATAAATAATTTTTCGGGTGCAATAGAAGGATGCCTACACTGCAGAAAATGTTAAAAGAAACTATTGTAGGCAGGTAGGACATGATGCCAGGTCAAAATATGAACATACACAAAGACACGAAGAGCACAGAAGTGGTAACTACATGGGTAAACACTTGATTGAACGATTAAAGTCATATAGAGTATGTACTTGACCCCAACTGAATTAAATTAAGTCATTCACATGAATGTATTTGTAAAATTTCCAAATATTAAAAAAAATCTTCTAAGTAACCTTTAGATCAAAGAAGAAATCATAAAAGAAATTAGAAAGTATTTCTAATTGACTGAAAATTAATATACAGCTTGTCAGAATTTGTGATATGCCGTTAAAGCATTATTTATGGGGGCAGCACCAAATGCATATCTTAAAAATGAAGAAAAGTCTCAAATTAATGACTTTAACTCTATCTTTAAAAACTGGGAAAAAAAGAAGACTAAATTAAATACAAAGTAAATAAATACATGATATTATAAAGATCACAGCGGGAAATCAGTAAAGTTGAAAACAGAAAAATAATAAAGAAAATCAATGAAATAAAGTTGGTTCCTTGACAAATAGTAAAATTAGTAAAACTTTAGCCATATTGGTGAGGAGGGAAAAAAAAGAAAAAGAGAAGTAATACAAATACAAATTACCAATATAGAGAATGAGAGGTATAATACCACTGCAAATTCCACAAATATTAAAAGGAAAATAGCATCCTATTATGAAAACTTTACATAAATGACTTTATCAAATTAGGAGAACTGAACAATTTTTTTGAAGGAAACAAACTATCAAACCTTACTCAAGAAGCAACACATACATTAAAGGAATTGAATTTCTGGTTTAATTTTTTAATTTCTAGTTTCATTCCATGAAGAAAATTTCAGGCCCAGATGGGCTTCACAATTGGATTTTACAAACCACTTAGAAAAGAATAAGAACAGCTCTAGATATATCTTCCAGAAATGTAAAACAGAGGGACCACTTCCCAACAAATTCTGTGAGGTCAACACCATGATACTCTAACTAGGCAGACAGGATAAGAAAATGAAACTGTGGACCTCATGAGCATAGAGGCAAACATTCTAAGCACATTTCAATGAATCTAATCCAACAGTATCTATTTAAAAAGTGTCATGACCAATTGAGGTACATCTTAGGAACCCCAGATAGGTTTACCATTTGAAAATAGTGTAATTCATATGCTACAAATGAAATACTCATACCATATAAAATATATGATCAGCTCAAGAAACCCAACAGAAAAAAAATATTTGAAGAAATTCAAAATCTATTCCTAATTAAACAGGAAGAATTCTCAGCAAACTAATAGTAAGGAAATTCCTCAGCTTGATAAAGCCTTCTACAAAAAAAAGCCTACAACTAACATCATCTTTATAGTGAAAGACTGAATGGTTTTCTCCTATGTGAATAAAAGTAAAGATATCCACTTTCACCAGTGTTTATTACACATTGTACTAGAGGTTCCATCCTCATCCAATGACAAGAAAAAGAAATAGAAGACATCCAGATTGCAAGAAGTAAAACTATCTTCAGATAGAAATAAAACAATCTTTATTCATGGAAGGCACGATTATGGGAAATCCAGTGGAATGTACCAAACAAACTCTTGATTTACGAAAACAGGCAGATGACCCATAGGCTATTGTTTTCAGTTCTTATTTATGAAAATGTTACATTCAAATACTGTTTGTCTTCATTACTGAAATTTTTCCCACCCCCTTAACTGTTGCACTTGAGATAAATGCCTAACTCACCTCATCCTAGACTTAGCCCTGATAAAAACTGTTTTAAATAGTGAGTTTAGCAAGGTTTTAAATAGTGAGTTTAGCAAGGACATATGATCAACTTATAAAATTAATTGTATTAATTAATTGTGTATTTATTGTTATATGTTTGAACTTCAGTTACCTAAAAGTATCTCTGATGAAATACACTTATCGAGATGCTTTTACCACTGCTCAGTTTTTGAGCTCATCAATTTTGATGCCTTTGAGTCCTCTGCCATTTTTTGTTTCACCTCTTTCACATCTCTTGGGAAAACATTTCCCTTTGAGGACTTTTTTCATCCAAGGAAACAAAAAAAAGGTTGCTCCGGGGGAAATCAGGTGAATAGGGAGGGTGGGGCACTGGAGTCATGTTGTTTTTGCTGTGGGCAGTGGCGCTTGCAAATCACCCATCATGAAATGGGCAATGTGTTGAAAGACTCTCCAAAAAAAAAAATCCACTGAAGCTGAACGCAGTCTCTCATCACAGCACTAGCTGGTGCCCGGATGCTGATGGGTTTCTCAAACACTTACCTACTGGGGGATGTCTGTAGTACAAGGGTCCACCCTCCAAAGGATAATTCCAGGTTTTGAGGAGTCTCCCCTCATATATGTACCATATTTTCTTTATCCAGTCCACTTCCAGTGGTCATCTGGATTGGTTCCATGTTTTCACTACTGTGAATAGTGCTTCACATCCACACCGGGTGCCAGGTCCACTCCCAGGGAGGAGGACTCGCTTGAACCCCAAACCTCACCAGCACGCAGTTTACTTATGTAGTAAATCCTCACACAGGCCCCACAACTTAAAATAAAAAGAACAAAATGAGAAGTCTAAAACTTCTGATTTCAAGATATAAGAATTGCAGTAATCAGGATTGC
Source organism: Carlito syrichta (assembly GCF_000164805.1). Lineage (NCBI taxonomy): Eukaryota > Metazoa > Chordata > Mammalia > Primates > Tarsiidae > Carlito > Carlito syrichta. Next base: position 333,121 of record NW_007249361.1, read on the forward strand.
GTAGTATTGGCATAAAGATAGACAAATAGATCAATGCTGCGGATAGAGTCCTGCAAACAGCTCATGAATTATTACCTGCATGAGCAACTGATTTTTAACAAAGCTGCAAAAAGGCAATTCAGTGGACAAAATATAGTATTTTCTACAAATGATGCTGGAAAAATTGGGTGTTCTTATGCAACAGAAAAGTAAGCCTTGATTTGTATCTCACATGATATATAAAAGTTATTAAAAATATTTATAGACCCAAATGAAAAAACCTAAAACTATAAAACATTTTTGTAGAAAATATAGGAGACAATCACTTGCCCTTAAGTTAGTCAACTGTTGGTAAATATCTACCAAAATCACCATCCTTAAAAGAAAAACAAACAAAAAACATATAAATGTGATTTCAGTCAAAAACATTTGCTCTTCCAACCCATTGTTAAGAAATGAAAATACAAACCACAAGCTGAGAGAAAATATTTGCAAATCATATATCTGATAAAGGATTTTGGCAGTTTCTTAAAAAGCTGAACATACACCTACCATATGATGCATATATTCTACTTTTAGGTATTTACCCAAGGAAAAAGCAAAACAAAACATATATCTATACAAAGATTTGTACAGGAATGTTCACAGGAGTTCTATTTGTAACAACAACACCAACAAACACTGGGACCAACCCAAATTTCTATCTACAACTGAATGGATAAATAAATTGTAATGTATACATACAATAAAATACTACTCATCAAAGAAAATAATGAACTCTTATATACAATAAAATTGATTAATCTTAAAATAATCATATTGACTGAAAGCAGCCAGATTTTTTTAACACACCAAAAGTACATACTTTGTCATACCATTATAAAACTCTAGAAAATATGAACCAATATATAGTGACCAAAAATAATGGTTGCCCCATGAATAGAGGAGCAAGAGGTGGGAGAGAGGAGTTATAAAGAGTCCCACGGAAATACTTCAGCACAATAGACATGTTCATTATCTGGATTGTGATGATGGTCTCAAGATATATGCATATGACACAACTTGTAAAATTATATATCTTTTATATATATGTGCAATTGATTGTCTATCTTATACAGCAATTTATTCTGTTCATATAGAATTATACTTCAATAATTCTGTTTTAAAAATAAATTCAAGCCGGGCTCGGTGGCTCAGCCTGTAATCCTGCGCCTTTGGGAGGCTGAGGTGAGTGAATTGCCTGAGCCCGCGGGTTCGAGACCCGCCTGGGCAACTTGGCGAGACTTCATCTGTACAATAAATAAAAAAATCTGCCGGTCGTGGTAGCGCACGCCTGTAATTCCAGCTACTCGGAAGGCTGAGGCGGAAGGATTGCCAGAGTCCAGCAGGTGAGGCTGCGGTGGCCGGGAGCGGCCACTGCACTCCAGTCTGGGTGACAGAGTGAGACTCCAACTCAAAATAATAATAATAATAATAATAATAAGTTCAACTTAAAATTATCCCAGCCCTTTTTCTGGGATATATTCTGAGAATTAACTCCAGACTGCGTTGAATGGCTAAAACCGTGCTGCCCAGATCTTCAATGCCTGCCCAACTCCCCAAGACACCAGTCAATTATCACCCTCTCGCATTTTGATCATCCTCACTTTGATACTGAGTCATGGGAAATAACATGAAGTTAAAACTGACCTTATTACAGTATTAAGAAATAAAAGAAAAGTTGGTTGGATTTTTAATCTTTGGCTTTGTGGGAGATTAAAATGCTGGTGGTTCATGTCATTCTGTAAAAGAAAAATCTCGAGAAAATCCATCAAACCTTTTACAAGAGTCATTATACAAGCATTAACTGATACAATATACCCTTTCTCAAATTCCCCTTCATTTTGTAATTTGTCAGGCTGCCTTTTGGGTAAGAGTATTGTCTCTTCAAGTAGGAAGTACAGCATCTAACATGGGGTGCCATGTGGAAGAGACCCTGGGGACAGCGATGACATGTTGAATTTAGGCTCTTTCTTGATATAGACTAGCTCGTGAGAGAGATATTGGAAACATTCTTATAGGTTGCCTATGTTTGCCACAAGCCCAGCCCATGTCAGAAAATGAAAATAGAGGCCATACTCAAAGAATTGAAGAGATTTGTTCAGGCTCACTTGGTTAATATTAATTTGGTAATATTTCATGAGAGAACTCAATTCTAATGCATTCTTCCCTTAAAGAATTGAGGAAACGAGAAGAGAGAAAGGATACAGTGAAACCTGTAGCAATTATTTTTCTCCTTCTTTGCCCTTCACGTCTCTAAAACGTATATTTAAAAAAAAAAAAATCTCAATGAAACCATTAAATCTGTTAATTTTAAAGCAATCTTAGACAAATGCACCCCTGCTTTATGAGAAGTTTAAGTGTGGGAGGTAATATAAGGTTGTTATTTTATATAGGATGCTACAATTATATATATGTGTTGCATTAACTTTGTTATCAATGACTCCTGACATTTTACTCTTCTTGGGGAGAGGAAGGCTTGTTGATAACAACAGTCTTTTTTCTCCCCCCAGCTTTCTTTTCTGTCAGTACTCTTTTACAGTGTACCCTAAAGGTCATACTCTTCAGAGATTTATTTTTCGCAAATAACTAATTTTACATTTTCGTCTGAAGACATTTACTTGGAAGGATTCATTTTATTCTTTAGGATAATTTAAAAACAAAACCCAAATACTTAAAACATTACTGTTTTAAAGGTTTATACACAGTATTTTAAGAGCTGCTTTCCTTTTATAACCATCATCTATGGTTAGGTAATTGACACCGTTTAAGTAGAATTTAAGACTATGTCTGTGACCCACTCTTATGGTCCAATTAATGGTAAATATCTAAAAGGAGACTGGCTGTGGACTGACTGACTTTGGACTGACTACTAGTTTAATCACCAAACATCCTTTTTTTTTTTGCTGAGTACAAGGGAGTTTATTGATGGTACACGACATTCTTAAGACAAATGAACTATACTTTGATAGAACCATTAAATGTGTAAAATGAACTATCCAAATTACTAAAAATTGTACTTTGTGGGATATGTCTTCATTTCAGAATGAAAACTTATGAAAATGTACATTAAAATGATGGCCATTTTGGTAAGAATATATACGAGTACAGGCAACTGGTGGGAGATAAGGAAGAATCAGTGAATGAAATTCATAGGTAAAGATGCAACCATGTTTCTATCAGCCTCTTCAACCTTTCTTTCTTTTTTTTGAGTTGGAGTCTCATTCTGTCGCCCAGACTGGAGTGTAGTGGCCGCTCCCGGCCACCGCAGCCTCGCCTGCTGGGCTCCGACGATCCTTCCGCCTCAGCCTTCCAAGTAGCTGGAATTACAGGCACGCGCTTCCACGCCCAGCTGATTTTTTAATTTATTGTAGAGATGAGGTTTCGCTGCCCAGGCGGGTCTCGAACCCGCGGGCTCAGGCAATCCACTCACCTCAGCCTCCCAAAGGCATGGGATTACAGGCTGAGCCACCGAGCTCGGCTGTCTTCAACCTTTCTAACTGAGGTACTTCATAACCATATTAGAAGACAGTAAAGAGTCTTAAAAAAAGAAAGAGAAGCCGGGCTCAGTGGCTCAGCCTGTAATCCCGCGCCTTTGGGAGGCTGAGGTGAGTGGATTGCCTGAGCCCGCGGGTTCGAGACCCGC
>NW_007249361.1:336865-398419 GCF_000164805.1 Carlito syrichta
AATTCCAGCTACTTGGAAGGCTGAGGCGGAAGGATCGCCGGAGCCCAGCAGGCGAGGCTGCGGTGACCGGGACCGGCCACTACACTCCAGTCTGGGCGACAGAGTGAGACTCCAACTCAAAAAAAAAAAAAAAGAAACAAAACAAAAACAGATACACTTTGGCAATAGGTTCTTCTCAAAGCAAGTCCTGACTTTAGGGGAAAAAAAAATTGATAAAGACTTTTGCCAGTTGAAAACATAAGAAAGTCTTAATTTTATATAGCCATTTATAGTGTACAAATCTGTTTTCCTCTGAGTTGATCTCACAGTTACCTCACAAGAAAGGTAAGAGTATCATCCCTATTTCAGGATAAAACTCTGATACTGGGTAAACTAAGTATTTTCTGAAGGGTAGACTATGTTTAGTTTTGTTTTTTTCCAAAGGATAGAGCTCAGATTAGAAGTGGTAGAATTTTACATTGATAACAGAACATCACACGGCACAGCCCCACCCTTCTGCTAAGAAGTTGTACTGCCTCAAAACAAAAATAAAAAATAAGAAGCATGCACAAACATATACTCACCACAGAGAAAAAGATATTGTTTAAAGCCAAGTCTCAGAGCGTCCAGGAATGCCTATGTATGATTTACTTTTCCTTTTTAATTGTTTTTTAGTTTTTTGTTGGTTTGTTTTTTTTTTGCTTTATTTTGTTTTTTATTTTTCCTGCTAGTGGAGAAATGGCAAAGGTAGTCAGCCCGAGGGAAACAGAGAAGCCAAGACCTAGATAATTCACAAACTGGAAAATGAGCTCCCACTCATCAAGGCTGGATTGTAAATAGGATAGAAAGAATTTATGCATCCCTGGTATAAGCTTGAATAACATTTGTATCCAATCCAAGGGAAGTGTTTGTGAATTTCACAGTTGTCTATTTTTTCTCCCTTTGAGATTTCTTTCCTGAACTAATTATCCATTGTGTACATAAAATCAAAAATAACTTATCATTACAGTCATTTTTGAGGTGGATATTTCACATTGCATGTTGTTAAAATGCCTAGAGCATTAATAAGGAATGAGTTAACTTTATTAATCCAGCTTCTTTGGGGAGTTTCTGATCTATATAGTGATCACCCAAAAGGAAATTTTCTGCAATATTTTATTCATGCAAAGTTTAGGAAAGTAACTAGATTAACTAATCTTTCCATAATAAATAATTTAATTTAACTCTGTGCTGCTTTTTGCATTTTAATTTTTCATAATGTGTCCTTTAAAATCTTCAATATTAAAATGATCAGTGACTGTTTTGTGCCTGATTTAGTTTAAATTGTAAATTTAGTTGTGACTCTTGGGTGCAAAGTGTGTGGGGGATGTCTTAATACAGGAAATGAACACAATTACAGGCTGGAAAAGCAGTGTGTACAATAAGTTTTTAAATGAATTACTGGAAATCGAGCAGAAATCAACATGAGCAATGGCATATAACACCATGTAACAATAACTATTAGTGTTATCCAGATTGTAATTAAAACTCAAATACTTTCCATTTCATATATTTTCATACATACTATTCACCTGCAGGGTTTTATGACTCAGAGTTGTTGCCTAATCTCTTAGTTAAAACCTTCTAAGGGCCTTCCCAGTTCAGATTCAGGCTATCAGGATGGATACCATATGGCCAGATTATGACTTGGAAATTCTAACAGGACTCCCGTTTCTAGTTAAGAAATAGAAAACCAGAAGAGATTACTATTTTCACCCCAATAACCAGAACAAATCAGATAAGCTGAAAAATCAGATTTTTAAAAAACTGATCTGAGAACTGAGAATGTGAATAAACCTAAATGAACTGTAGAGGCCAAGGTTCACTGAAAAATCAACTCACAAAAGGCAGATTAATTAATACAAAAAAGAGCATACAAATTTATTTAACATGTATACACAAGAGACTTCAGAATGAATACCTGAAGATACAGAGGAGGTTGTCCATTTTTATGCTTTGGTTTAACACAATATGGATAGCAGCATAGAAGCAGGACTGGGCAAATAGGTGTGATCCGTTGCTAATGGCCTGAGTGGGGAAACCCCACCAGGCCAGTCTGTCTAAGTCCCCTGGGCCCTCTGAGCAGCTTTTCCTTCCCTCTAGGTGTGGGACAGGATGCCCCCTGGAAGGGGGAATCTCATGGCCTACAGTCAAGCAAAGTGGGTCAGATAATTTCTTTATGACAAGTATCACAGAGAATATTTTTAGACTCTCTGGCTGACTGGGTTTTGAGAAAAGGAGTTCTAGTGACCCACGCTGGGGAAGAGGGATTCTGGTTTCTATGGTCAATCTCAGTGGAGAATGGAACTGAGAGACAAGAGGGCAGAGGAAAGCTCATCCTTCTGTGGCTGCTTCTGAAGACTTCATTTTGGGGTACTGTTTTCTGAGCCCTGACAAAACTAAATTGCAGAAAGTGACAGAGAGAGCAGGGACTGGGGAAGGACTGTTCCCTGGAGGAATGAAAGGAAGTTGGCATGGAGAAATGTATTTAAAATGTAAATGAATTTAAAATGTAAAAGATCTTTCATGGATGCATTTGAAGTGGTGTGAAATGTGAGAACCCCAGGAGCCCAGCCACAGCCATCCCTGCAGTCTCCAAAGAACTCTTCAGGGGACTTCTCCGAACTGCTCACTAGGTGTGGGAGACCTTCCCTAAGACTGGCAGGGCGTCCTCCAGTCAAGAGGCCTGGACCTGCTGAGGAATGGGCAGAGCAGGAGTCCTGAGAGTAAACCTTCCAATGGGTGCTAGGCCTCCACCAGCTATGCACTGTGGCTCTGTGGAAGACACAGGATAGGAGGACAGGCAGAACCCCTGAACACCAGAGCCGGGGTGGGGTGACTGGAGAGCAGCACAGAAAGCCAGCAGCTGGGCTGCAAAGTGTTTGGTGGCTGGACTTGTGACAGTAAAGAGTCTCTAAGTCTCTCTGGTCTCAGGTCTCAAGTCTTGCTGAAGCAAAGTCCTGAGCTGACCCTCAGAACACAGCCCAGATTCAGCTCAGCCCCTGGAGGTCCCTCTCCTGGGAATGATTATTGATTCTGTTAAGTCTCTACTGTTCTCCCACACAAACCATCTGGCATACAATAAAAAATTATAAGACATGAGGAAGAAAAGTGTGACCCAGGATCAGGAGCATCTTCTTGAGAGTTGTCCAGAGAAACAGATCCAGAGGTAAAGTTGGAGCTATCAGAACCTTAAATAACTGCAATAAAGGGGGAAAAAAATCTAGTTTAGAAGATGGAAAAATAATCATGAAAAGATGTGGAATTTTATCAGAGAGTTGTAAAATATAAATGCATCAAATAGAAATAAGATAAATGAAGAATTCTTTATGGGACTTGAAAAATTCCTTGGATAGGCTTCAGAGAGGTTGGACATAACAGAGGATAGAATCAGTGAAGTTGAAGACAGCATCATGTAAACTAGTGCAGCCACTATGGAAAACAGAATGGAGAGTCCTCAGAAAACTACAACCAAGAACTACTGTGAGACCTAGCAACAGCACTGCTGGGTACATACCCAAAAGAAAGGAATTCAGCATACTGAAGAGATTTCTGCACCCCCTTGTTTACACTATTCCCAATAGCCAAGATACGAGATCAACTAAGTGTCCATCAGCAGATAAATGGATAAGGAAAATGTGGCATATATACACAATGGAATACTTCTCAGCTTTCAAAAACAGCAAACTCCTGTCATTTGCAGCAACGTGGATGGGAAGTAAGGACATTATGGTGTATGGAATAAACCAGGCACAGAAAGACAAATATCGCATATTCTCATTCACATGTGGGAGCTATCAGATAGAGAGTAAATGGGTGGTGGTTACCAAAGGCTGGGGAGGGCAGTGGTGTGTGTGATGAAGAGGGGTTGGTCAGTGGGTACAAAACCACAGTTAGATAGCAAAAGAACTAGTGTTTAGAAGTACAATAGGGTGACTATAATTAACAACAATTTATTGTATATTTCAAAATTACTAGAGAGTAGAATTGGAATGTTCCTGACACAAAGAAATGGCATATGTGTGAGGTGATGGACACTTCAGTTATCCTGATTTCATCATCGCATGTTGTCTGCGTGTATCAAAATAATGCACGTACCACATAACTAGCTATAACTATTATATATCCATAAACATTAAAAAGAAGCAGACCTCAAACAATTATAATATGATAAGAAAGGGATTGGCAGTAGTGGGAAACTGCCAGGGGAGAGGGGACACACCTCATCAACAAGGGTACCTGTGAAATGAACATTTGTATACCTAATCCTGAATTATACCCCACAGCTTTAAAATAAAAAAAATTTAAAAATACATTAAAAAGAAAAAAAAATAAAGTATCCAAATTGAAAAATCAAAGATAAAAAAACATGTCTCAGTGCCCAAGGACTGCGGAACCACATCAGATGTCTTTACATGAATGTAATTGAATCTAACAGAGAGAGACTGGGCGGCAGTGATCAGCTGATACGAGGCCCCCTCCCAGTGACTGTCCTTGACCACCCAAAGCAGGCCCCTGTCCCAGTCTAGCCATTCTCAGTCATGTTCTAGGTTTCGTTGCCTCCATAGTACTCATTACTGTATAAATGTTTTCTGTGTGCTTCTTTTTAGTCTACCAGTATCAATTGAGTATGGACTAAGTGCCAGGCACTATTTTAGAATACTGAAATAGCCAGACACGGTCTGTTTTCTCATGAAACTTGTTTTTTCTCTCAAGTATACATCTCATAAGGGCAGGGATGTTTTTTCTTTGTTTTCTCATTTACCCCTAAATCTTGACCTTCTAGAACAGTAGCTAGTGCATAGGAGGTGTTCGATAAATATTTCTTAGGGAACAGTAATTAATTAATTGTTCGTGGGTCCATTCTAAGGCCCTGTTTTTTTTTTTTTAATTGTCTCTTGCAACGTTGTCTGGCAAAAGCTTCTCAGTCTGTTTATGCTGATCTGTCCTGTAATTATGTGCACCTAGGTCTCTGTTCTACCAAGGGCAATCTGTGGTGTTCCCAGATGAAGGCCCCTGCCCAGCATGGTCCAACTTCTTCTCTTGTATATGTATCATAATATCTTATTAAATTTCAAGCAGAAAGGCACATTGCTTAAAATTGTCAATAATTCATAGAAATCAGTCATATAAAGGACATATACCATAAAGGGATTTTTAAAAAAGGCAACAGTCAAAATGCTTTTTAAAAAACTATGAGTTGGACTCGGTGGCTCAGCCTGTAATCCCGTACTTTGGGCGACTAAGATGAGTGGATTGCCTGAGCCGGTGGGTTCGAGACCCACCTGGGCAACTTGGCGAGACCTCATCTCTACAATAAATCAAAAATTAGCCCGGCGTGGTAGCACGCGCCTGTAGTTCCAGCTACTTGGAAGGCTGAGGAGGAAGGATCGCCAAAGTCCAGCAGGTCGAGGCTGCGGTGGCCGGGAGTGGCCACTGCACTCCAGTCTGGGTGACAGAGTGAGACTCCAACTCAAAAAAGAAAAAAATGTGATTCTTGTTTGCAGCCCAAATCACCTACGTCTTTTTGGCTGAGTCTGAGAAGTCGATGATCAGATCTGCCAGTCTTTCAGTGACTGGCTGTTTGGACTACATCCAAACCTATAGTTCTCCAAGGGGGTCCCATCTCGTTCTCATGGTTCTCACTAAGAAACTTGGATACATCTTCTAGGATTTTCTGATTTATATTGAGATTTGCTCCCAGTTGGTACTGAAACAGGGCAATCTTATGATGTAGAAAAGACGTGAGCTGCCATACCCTAGCTTTCTTAGTGAACATAGCTGAATGTTAATCCTGGAGTCATCAAATGCTAGAGGACCTTCGAATCCTTAATACCAGGTGTCACATGACTCGTCTGCTTACCAAGGGAAACGCCAAGGAGAGAGACACAGACCTGGAGTAGTGCCAATTTGGGCTCTGTGTCTGCTTGTCTTGGGCATACCGCACTTCTTTTCCTGGAGATGTCTTGAATGTCGCTGACCTCCCCTTCCCACTCTTCAGAGAAAACATACCAAGAGAACAGCTCTAAGCTCCAGAGGCTCAGCTTCTGGGATTACATATTGCCGATGTCTGTTAGTCAGGCTATCGTGATTGACGATGATGGAATTCGTGAATACTAACTAGCCATTCCTGTTCCAGGTACGATGATGGGTAACAGACATGCTTTACCACAAATCCTCAGCACAATCTTAGACAGAAGATAGGATTAGCCTCACTTTACAAGTGTGGAAACAAATCTTAAAAATTAAGAGGAGATTAAAGCACTAGAAAGTGGCAAAGCCAAGAAAGAATTTCAAAGTTTTCATTCTCTCCAATATGCCACACAGCTGAATATAATAACATCTACCTAATCAGATCTTCTGACAAAAATAAATGAATGAAACAAGAAACCAAAAAGAAGATAATTTTTTTCTATTTAGGATTAAGGCAAACGTATGCTTAATTTACTTCTTATTTAATACTTAATTTACAAATGCATTATTGATATACATTTAAGAAGTAGACCAGTTTATTAGATAAAATATAAAATCGAATTATGCATACCAATCATTCTACTTATACATACAGTGCAGTTATATTGTCCTATTTAGTAAAAAAAAAGAGATAATTCTTCATTAATTCAAATTTACCAAGAAGTAGATCATGTTACATTGGATAGTAGCTTGACATAAATGTCTGACATTCTCTTTGTATAGTAATGAAGAGACATAATAATTTGTGTTGTGATTTGTTATGGTCCCCAAATCCAAATTTATATCTAATGTTCACTTCTAAAGATGCTCACTATTTTACTAATTAAGCTCTTAAATTTTTCTGAGCTGGTATTTTGATTTTATTTGCATTCTTATAGAACTTTATAAATACTTTAAACAGCTTAATACCTTATTTACCCAATAATCTATTAACAAGAAAGCAGTATTACCTCAATCTAAATTAACACTGCAGTTTAATCATCTTGACAATAAATCTTCCTTACTGATATTCACATGAACAAACATAAAAGCACCTACACATACTAAAAGTAAGTAAATAAATAAATAAAGACTAGCTGTATTTTAAACTACATGTTCATTTTCATTTTCAATATATATGCATCATTTGTTTCTGTAAGAGGTGTTACCAAGTTATTATTTTTAAAAACCTCCAGTAGCTGTTCTTGTTATGTTGCTCTTCATGGCTGTGGCCTCTCAGTCAGTTGCTGGGATGCCATGATGTCCTGTTTACGGGAGCTGCTTGTCACCTCTAAGAGATGAGCTCAAGCTCTGAAGCTCCCCAAGAACAAAACCTACCACCATCTTTCCTCTGTCTGCTGCTCCCATCTTATTAATTTCCCCAATAGTTCCTGGCACATTGTAATCACTCAAATAAGTATTTATTGACTATTAACTAAGTTCACCAATTTTCTTTTCATGTTTAGAATTTGGAGAACTGCCTCTATTTCCAGATGCAAATTCAAGTCATGGATTGGCAGATTTTGGAAGGCTGTAATTTGTGGGGGGAGTGGTGTTACAGGGTAAAACCACGGAATATAGGAAAATAAATCATGAACTACCCTATCAGGACCTGGAAGAGCTGGCGTCTTTCACGGGCCTGTCACCAACCATATGAACTTGGGCAAGTCATGGTCTCATCTATAAACAAGGAGGTCGAGCATGGTCACTGCCCCGGAGACACTACATTTTCATTGCAATTTGATGGAAGGGATCTCTCACAGAGGCTCAGAAACCACTTTTGTCATGTACTGCTGTCATTATATTATTACAGTATGTACTGAATAGCAGAAGAGAAGGCTTTTATATTTTAACTGAACCATAAATACTCAGCCATTTGTGTAGGCATCTTTGAATTGCACATAAGAGGAACCAGTGGGACCGCATGCTCAGAAAATACATGAGATCATTCCAGAGATGAGCACGTACTGTTTTCTGTTTCCTACTCCATTTTAGTCCTATGGAATGAAATGGTTTGATGGGAGCAACACAGAAAATTACTGAGAATTTTTATATTCTGAGGTTCTGTGACTGTTGGCTGAGTGGGCAAAGGGGCAAGATTAATATCTATTTCTGGGAAAAAATGTTGAGACAGAGGTGCATTTTCAGTGAGAGAATTTTTTCTTGCTTCATTGGGCAAGAAAGCTTTATCTTGTTCTGTGAGGTTAACTATGGGAACAGACCACTGCTGGGAGCTAGGGAGCTTGAAGCCCAGAGAGGAAGGGAAAGGATGCTCCGTCAGTTTCCAGGCTAGATAGGTCACATTGCACTTGGGCACGAAGATGAGGGTAAGAGTTTTAAATCAGCTGTGAAATTATTTTGGTATCTAGTGTAGAGTGAAGGATTGGGGTTATGTTTTCTTAGTAATTTCTTAGAATAGACAAACAGGAGTTTTGTATTATTGCCTGTGTGTGATGAAGGTATAGAACTTTGGGTACACAAAAATGTCAGTCATTTGGCCAAGCAGAAATAAGAATAGGTTTATGTTGGCTCTTGAGAGAATAATCAGAAAAAAAAAAATCCAGGTCATTTTTGTCTGATCCTCAAGACTTCCAATATCAAAAAGCTTACTTTTTGATGAATATGCCAACAAATAGATAATTAACTTCAAAAACAAACAAAAAAGATAAATCCTTGGATATATGCCCCTCCTTTTGGGTCATAGTATCCCAAGTCAGTAGTTGTTGATAGGAATTTTCTCAAAGGATATATGTGAGGATTAATTTAGAAAGAGCACACCATGAAAACAACTTCATTCACATATTATATGCTGCATAAGTAATAACGTCCTTCTTCTACCAACTCTGAATCTTAAACATGTCCTGTGATAGGAATTTGCAGGAACAACATATGAGACAAAATTCTGGTTTGCCCTAAATAGTTAATGACATTGTAGGAGCCATGCATCATTGCTGAAGGCTAATATTCTCTCATCAATAATCAGCCAACAGGAATTAGCTTTGCTCCTAAATTTTTTAATATTTTTTTTAATTTTAAAGATGTGGGGTATAAGTCAGGATTGGGTACATAAGTGGTCTATGTATAGGTAAAGTGCTGAGCCTTCCACTGGACCTCACTTCACTTGAATTGGGATTGAACACCTTATTGATGTTATGTGCCTCCCTGACAGTGTCCCACCACTGACAATCCCTTTCTTGTAGTATTATGTACTCAGTTCTTTGTTTCTGTGATGGATCACTGAGTGCGATAGACTAAATACATCAAAGTTGCTGCAAAGTTCATAGTTTTGTCCTTTTTATGGCTGCATAATATTCCATCAGGTAAATGTACCACTTTTTTTAAATCCAGTCCAGTTTTGATGGGCAGCACAGTTGGTTTTATGTTTTTGCTATTATGAATAGTGCTGCAATAAACATGCGTGTATAGGTATCTTTTTTGTAAAATGATTTGAGTCCCTCAGGGTATATTCCCAGAAGGGGAATTTACTGGGTGGTATGGAAAACCAATTTCTAGTTCTTTAGAAATTGCCACAGTGTTTTCCACAGAGGTTGCACTAGCTTGCATTCCCACCCATAGCCAACAGACACATGAACACATGCTCAGCCTCACTAATCATCAGAGAAATGCAAATCAGGACCCCTCTGAGATACCACCCAACTCCAGTTTCGCTCTTTCTGAGAGCCCCTTCCTTCTTACTCTGCCCACTGAAACCTGTGTCCTCTTAACATCTCCCAGTGATCTTAATAGTTTTCTCAACTCTTGCATCGATCTCTTTGCCCTTACTAAAATACCTATTTTCCCTGAAAAAGAGGAGCGTTCCTAAGAACTCCTAAACATAGGTCACTCGGCTCTGCCCCCCATCCACTCCCTCCATCCCCCCATCCCTCTACCCGCCCTCCCCCACCTCTGCTTTCAAGCCAGCCCTCTCCTCGCTTCCCATTGCAGGCAGAGCCGGCCAATCTGCGTCACCAAGTCCTGCTCAGTGAGCCTAAGCCACACTTTTCCTCCCTTAGCCTTGTGGTCCTTGCTCTGTGTCTCTGCTCCTCCTCATCATCCACAGGTATCGGTGAGAACTTAACACATCACGCTTCATCTTGTCTGCTGTCATCCCAGGCAACTGTAGAAGCCAGCACTCACAATCTTTGCTATCATGTCTTTTTTTTTTATTAAACATATTTTTTATTTTAAAATTGTGGGGTACAGTTAAGAGTTAGGTATACAAATATGTATCGTTCAGGCACCCTTGTTGATAAGGGGTGTCCCCCCCCCGTCCCCAGACAGATATTGACTACTGTTAATCTCACCTCTCTTCCCCTCCCTGCCCCCCCGTAGTTTCCCGTCACTATCAATCCTTTTCTTATAGTGTTATGATATTGGGGGGAGTGTAAACTAGCACAACCTCTGTGGAAAACAGTGTGGTGATTCCTAAAAGATCTAAAAATTGACCTTCCATATGACCCACAATCCCCCTACTGGGAATATGCCCCGAAGAACTCAAATCACTCTATAAAAAAGATACCTGCACACGTATGTTTATCGCATCATTGTTCACAATAGCAAGAACCTGGAACCAACCATGCTGCTACCAACCTTCATAGACAGCTCCTGCTCCTTGTTTTCCAAAGATCAAGGCTGCCCCATGGTCTTGAGCACTGCTACTTTGCCATGTGAATCAAAGGTCGTGTCTTCAGGTCTTTCGTCACATGTGCTTTCTCCACATCCGTCACCTCCTGCTTCTTAACTCCCTTCTGTTCTCTCCAACCCTCTGCTACTCCTGGCTCTGTCACTCTCCTTTTCCAGCCTATCTTTAATAAAACACTTATTTTAACCAATGCTTTTATTTTAATTTGAAAACAATGAGAAGTGTAAAGAAGAATGTTACAAACACCTCTGTGCCTAATCATCTAGAACTAACACATGCTAAGATATGTTAACGTTTCATTGACTGCAGTCTTTGATGATAGTAGCAAAGAGATAAGAAGATGTACACATATTTTTTGGTAAACTGAAGCCAATAGGTACAGTAAATGTGAAATTATGCAGCTAACATGCAAACAAGAAGTGAAACTTGTAAAAAAGGGCAGTGATTTAAAAAATGATGTCAAGCTTCAAATGAGAACATTTTTACAATTCTATTCAGGGAAATTGACCAGAGCAGGGGACCCAGGGGAGGCCGTGCCATGATTGTATGAAATCTGTTTTGCAAAATGTCAGATACTTTTCTCTCTACTGAAGTTTAGTTACAAGTGAAGGATCCCCACTGCTTATGACTCCTCACTAGTCATAGGTATCCAATTCTATGAAACGCCCTTCTAAATTTTCCTCTGGGATGAAAAAGAGCTGGATCATCAAAGGAGACGGGAGTCAGCCGGTCCACAAGAAGGGCGTTCTCTCACTGGATTTTCACAGGCAGTTACAGATCCAGCTCCGTGTTCTGTGCTTTCCCCTCTTCTCACTACTGCACTGAAAGGAAGAAAAAAAAGAAGACTAAAGTTTTGAAAAGTTGTAGTCATGAAAGGAGAGTAGTCATCTTTAAAATAGTTCTGGCTATAATATAATATAATATAATATAACATAATACAGGATAATGTCATAATTCTGCCATCCACTTGGATAATTTTTGATTTTACAGAATACTCATGTTATGCTGAAATATCTAGATTTGCCTAATTATGTTCTATCAAAAGATTCTACATAGGCAAATCATCAGTTTATCAGCTTAATAATCTATTATATTGTTATAAGGAGGAGACCTAGTTCAGATAATTTGGATTTGTTTTCCCTGAGTTTAAATATTTTGGTTATGTCTAGTGATCCTGGTGATTTTTGTCTAGACTTTAAAATTAGTTATTTATTCCAGATGTACACATTTTTATCATATGGAGATTTCAAATTAATAAATGCCTTCCAAAAATGTTTACATCAATTTTCTATAATGTGATACTCTAAGCATAGTTATCATATGTTCTGAGTTTTTTAGGGCAGACTCATAATCTATGTAATTTATATGAAGTAGTGTGATTTTATTGTTATACTTTTATATGTTTTAATACAAAAAACTTTCAAATCTGCAAAGTTTAATTGGTTAAGCCTGTGCACTCAAAACACAGCAGAAAAAAGATAAGGTAAGATGTTGATAGGGACCAGGTTAGGAACTTTTGGGTTTTGGGGTTTGTATATTGTGAAAAACTCTGAAGGAAAAACGTTAACCTTCAATAAAACAGCATTCAGAAAGGGTTTTTTTCAGTTCACCGTGGGCACAGGAATCCAAGTATACTATTTACAGGGTGTTCACTAGCTCACATACTAATATCAGTGTCTGGAGAAGGGCAAGATTCTTTAGGTGACAAAAAGGATCCTGTAAGAATCACTGAGCTAAACTCTGTCGTGAGTGTCATGGAGAAATATACTATAAACATTTGCAGGAGAAATAAAGACACGTTGTCGGCATGGCACTCAGTTTCCATATTCTCCTCAGTAGATTCTGGTGCTGTTCTTTAGCCAGTGCTTCCAAAGGGCCCTTATTTCTTATTCTAGCATGTCCTGTTTCCACATTGTGCTTCTCCTTCTTACCTGGACCGTGTGTCTATGTGTTCGTTCTTTCCCAATAGGATTCTGACACCACTCTTAGTTGTCTTTTCTACTCATGGTGAAAGAAACATTTCCACCTGCAGCATCATGACTCTTCCTGTGTGAACCACCCAGCAAAGGTTCTGGGACCTCATCGTGTGACCGCTGGACCCCAGTACTTTAGGGACCTCATTTCCATATAGCTTTTGATCTTGAAAATAAAGGGCTTTCAAAATTTCATTTTATTGATTTTACGAACAGCTTGGAAGTGATTTGTTTGAGTCTTTGGTTTTAGATTTTATTGGAAATGTCCTTTGTTATCATTAGTAGATAAAAGTGAGCATAATATTCTATATAAAGAGAGTTCTATACAAAAAGAAAAACAGATGTGACATAGTGGCCAGTGCATATCTTGAAGTCAGGGGGACTGGCTGTATTTTTGCCGGTATATCTGATTTTACTGTAGGCTTACTGGCAATATTTTACACTTATGGGCTAATGGAAATATGGGTAGCAATATTAATTTCTTATTTTAAAATCAGTTTCAAAGAAGCTTTTCAGTGCAAGATGTCTGAAAAGAGAAGAGGGATAACAGGAAAGGGCACGTTAAACTGGCACATGAAGTGACAGTGCTGTGTTACACTGCAGAGAGTCTGCAATATGTCAAAGGGTTGGTGATTCAATTGTCTGAATGCATGATTTGGTAAGCCAGTTTAGACTAGAGCAAACTGGACCTGTCACTGAAATCACAATGGGTAAAAATGGACCTATTCAATCTGCCTCTCAATGTCCCAAATTCTCCCTGGTTGTAAATTAGAGCCTCTGGACAATGCATTAACTCATTCGGGTCACCAGGGTACTATGTCAGCTCAGTGCTCACAATCGCCCATGACCAATTCTGTACTCTCCCCGGCAGGAGGGCTGCAGTGTCATTTTGTACTCTCTTCTTTAGGGTAATATCAGGTCTGAAAGGGAAGGAATAAAAGAAGTTACTGCTCTCCTTCACCCACCCTGCTTGGCCATAATCACACCCCTCCTCCCACTCAGCCAGACAGAACCAGACAGAAAATGAGCACAGAGGCCTGTGGTTACTCATTGACTTGAATAAGATGGAGAATTTAGACTGCTCAACTCCATCCTCATGTTGAAGAAAATGGGCGAGGCAACCCAGGGAGTAGCAGGGAGGTATCAACCTCATCCTAGTCACATCACGGTAGTAGGGTGTCTCTTGCAGGGACCCTCATCTTTATGTGGCTACTGTCTGTTCCCCAACAATGTTCCCTGCGAGTCTCTGCTCAGTCACTCTGTCCGGGGACCCTAGCTGTGTGCTGCTTGCTGTGTGTTTAAATAGGCCTCAACATATGATGTTCTCCTTTCTGAACTGAGCCTTCTTTCACCCAACAAAGCCCAATACGTCTGTCCAGCTCCCACGTCCACATCACTTCCACATGGAGGTGTCACCTGAAAGGGCAAGTTGCAGTAAGTTCCCATTCACTCATTCATTTGCTCACTTATTCACTTTCTGTAGCAACCTGCTTGGGGCACTGATCGCGGTGTGTGGGATCCCATGGCCATGTGAGGGCCCTTGAGTGCGTCCCTCCTCCACTGGACCACAGGCCTGGAGCGTGCCTCCACCACACCTGTCCTCTTGACTGCGGTAGGCTCAGTGCCTCATCTGCTTCCTGGCCCACGGTTGGCCCTCAGTGGGCAACATCGTGGGGTCACCACCCTGTCCCACACCCAGGTCTCTGTGAGAACCTGTAGAATCTTAGAGAATGCCCCTGGTCCAGCAGCACCATAGACAGAGGAAGCAAGGCATCTCAAATCCACACCAGAAATGGGAATTTTAGCAAAGGCCACTGTGATGTTTCTACTTCAGCCTGGCACATTCACAACCTTCTTCTCGATCAGCCTACCATGACCTCCAGTCAACAGCAAGCATGCTATTAGAGGAAGTCTGCAAACGTCACCCCAGCTCTCTAATTCAGGGTCATTTTTCCTCTACGCCCTCTCCAGGCATTTCCACGGTCCCTTGATAAGGACTCAACAACTGGGTTGTGAAAACCTTCTTCCCTTTAATTGTAGAACTTTTCCTAATAAGTGGATTATTTTTATTGAAATGCTGTGCACTTTTTGAACAACAAAGAAATGCATATTCAAATATCAGTACCTATATTAATATTGGAATATAATAATATAAAATACTTTCCAGGCTGGGCATGGTGGTTCACACCTGTAATCCCAGCACTTTGGGAGGCCGAGGCAGGAAGGATAGCTTGAGCCTAGTAGTTTGAAACTAGCCTGATCAACATAGTGAGACTCTGTCACTACAAAAAAATAAAAATAGCTGGGCATGGTGGTGCATGTCTGTAGTTTCAGCTACTTAGGAGGCTGAGAAGGTTGAGGCTGCAGCAAGCTATAATTGTGTGATCAAACCCTGAACTCCAGCCTGGGTGACAGTGAGATCCCAACTCAAAAGACAAACAGCGAAAAAACCTTCCCCAAACCAATTATCAGTGACTGCGAGATCGTGAGGTTTTGCTCTCTAAAGGCTGTTTGTAATGCCACTTACAGCTCTTGGTGAGGATAATTCCACATCTCTTGCTTTCCCCAGAGGAGACACAAGGTATGGGAAGGAGCATGGTCTCAGGGGTGTGTGTCTCAGAACCCACATCAGCACCGACACTGAGCTCAGCCCTTGGCCCGCTCCATCTCTGCTCCCCCACCCAAGGTTGACTCTCTGCGTGTCTGACTGTTTCGTTCCTCCCATTTCAGAGCCTTACCTCTGCCTAAAACACACCCTGACTGAGTTCCAGGACACATTCTTCCTCCTGCTGTTGCCATAGGTCCTTCAGAACTGAGTGAGCTTTCTCCCCCAGGGCTGATGGTCTTTACCGCCCTCAGAGTGCCCTCCTGCTCTCTGAATGATGTGTCTCCACCTCCACCAGGAGTTGTAATAACGTCCCCCACCCCACACTGAGCCAGGGGGCCTGTATGTCCCCTCAGGCCACAGCACTGGTCCACAATAAACAGCTTTTGTCTTCAACTAAAGCACATAAAGCACATTTTTCCAACACACGTGTATTGTCACCTGTTCTGGACTTGGTACTTTCGCACTGTGGATTAGGAAATTACTAAAAACTGACCCACAGCCCATTCTTGTGTTTCTCAGTCACCCAGAGTTTTGGTCAACCACTTGTTTTTTCTCCCTTTGCTCAGAAATCTTAAGTTTGAGATCCCCAGGGGTCCGAGCATCAGGCCCCAAACTTGTTCACATTTCTCTGGAGAAATCTCACGAATTTGCATGCAAATGGGTCCTCTCAACCTCTTGAGAAATAAGATCCATGGTGGCTGATGCATCTATAAAGATTCTGGCACCAACAACATTGGTGACTAACATCTCTTGAGCATTGTGTGCCAGACACGGTACTGAGGGCTTGGCGAACATCAACTCTTAAGGTTGCCGTGAAAGTGAAAAGAGCAAATATTTGCCAAGCCCTTATCTCTAATACTGCATCCATTTTACAGCTGGGAAGTGTGGTGACATTCAAGGGCTTTGCCAAGTTCATATGGTGAAGGTACCAAGAAGGCCATCAGACATCAGGGTCTGTGCTGAATGCTGAAGAGAGAGGTGAAAAGAGAGAGCCAGCAGCACACCCTGCTGCCACAAGGCTCCCCATCTGGATGGGGAGGGAATCGGGTGCATCTTCCTAGCAGGCTATGAGCAAGTGAGGAGCACACAGCGTCACCGATGAGCGGGGTGTTCCCAGTTTCTAGCTCTGCCCAGGACAAGTGGTTAGGACCTTCCAGAAGAGGTGATGCCAGCTGGGTGTCTGGAAGAATAGCTGGAAGTTCACCCTGGGGGCTGTAGGGCGCCGACACCACCGGAGCTGCATCACCACCAGAGTGATGCAGCTCCGGGCAAGTGTAAGAACACATTACACACCTGGGGACTCCGGATGGCTCAGTGCTGCTGGAGTGCAAACCACAGATGGGAGGTTGGCAGAGAGACCCCAGAGTGCAGGAACCTGAACATGAGGGTTTCCACCTCACCCTGTAGAACTGCCGAGAGATGTTATGCAGAGCAACAGTAAGACCCTGCTTGTATTTTGGAAAGACCCTGAGTGACTCTGCAGATGCAGGATGTAAGGGAAGGCAGGATGGAGACAGAAAACCCAGGTAGCAGTTCAGAGACCACTGTGGCCAGATATTAAACCCACATGCTTTTGCGTTGCACACAGACTCTTTAATTTTCTACCCCAGGGACTGACAAAATGTGCTTAACATCTTCCGCTTGCTGCTCAGATGCACAATCCTCCTTCCACAGGGCATCTGTCCTGCATCAATTGGCTGCCTTGCCCTCTGGCATCCAGCTGGGCTCAGCCTGGATAGATGAGAAACTGAGGACAGGGAGGGGCTCCCTCCTTGCTGGGCCCCGTGAAGCTCTGAAATCTCAGTCCTCTTGCACCGACCTGTGGTCTGGGGATGGTCATGGGTCCCTACAGGTGCCCAAGTGTCCTCACTTGTTTCTTATGGTCCCCTACACAAACCTCTGTCTTTGTAAGTAATTCCTCTGTTAGTCTCTACTCAAATGACTCAGACTTGAGTGTGCTATCCATTTCCTGCTAGGACTCTTATAAATAAATATAAGAGAGCAAGGGAAATCGGCATTTTCAGATGCTCTTAGTGGGATTACGAATTAGTGCATCCTTTCTGCAGACCAATTTGACCACAGCAGTAAACATTTTGGATGCTCTTTGACCCAGAAAACTCTCAATTTTTACTCAGCAGAGTTTTACACCATTTTTACTCAAAATTTCTCTACTAAATTTTACTCTGTGATGAAATCTCCAACATGTGTTAAAAATGTTTATTGTATATTTTTTAATATTGTGCTAGTTGCAGGACAGCATACATAATATTATCTTTTTGGTATAAAATATGTTTCTATGGAGATAACCAGCATTAACGGAGTTTACATTTGTAGAACGGACTAGAGGCAGAGGGTGCAGTTGGAAGTAGATTTTTACTCATCATATTGATTTTTTGTAAACTGTTTCAATGATTTCAGCTTTAACAAAAATTATTTAATTTCAATTTCCAAGAATATCTTTAGAAAGGGAATATTGGTGCTTATCTCACAGGGCTGCTGCGAGAGCAAGAGTATCTTCACTAGCTGTGAGGTCCCAGGTTCGCAGGACCACATGACCTGAGCTGTAGCAAGGGTGTGGACGTGGAAGACATGATGGGTTTTAGAGTGGTGTAGGCATTGGGCTCGCCAGAGGTGGGGACCATGCAAGCAGCAAGAGTAGGCAAATTGCACATGAGACAGAGAGAATGAGAGGGTGATTTTCAGCTCTCATGTTGGATGGCTCCATTCTCTAAAGATAAAATGTACCAGGAGACATAGCTCTGGGAGGGAGACTGTGAGTTTGGTTGTAGGTACATGGAGTTCTGGTGCCTGTGGGATGTCCAGCTGGGTTGTCTAGGAGGTATTTAGACCAGAGGAAATCATATGAGCTCATGACAGGTCGACCCTGGACTGTCATTGTCTAGAAAAGGAAGTGAACAAGAGCTCAGTATCAGCTGGAGGTCCTGAGAGCCTTTTTCAAAGTCTCTGCATCTCCCTTAATTTTCTTTTCCCCTCTTTAGTATATCTGTTCTTCCTTTTTCAGCCTTTAGGGTGGTGTCTTCTAGGCTTTAGCTAAAACCTGTGTCCATTAATGCAATTTAATCCATACCAACAATGTAAGATACCAACACATTTTGATTATTTTGTTTCATTTTATTTTATTTTATTTGAGTCAGGATCTCACTCTGTTACCCAGGCTGGAGTACAGTGGCATGATCACAACTTTCATAGCTCACCGCAGCCTCTATTTCCTGGGCTCAAGTGATCTTTCCACCTCAGCATGCTGAGTAGCTGGAATTACAATTGCATGCCACCATGCCCAGCTAATTCTTTTCTTTTTTTCTTTCTTTTTTTTTTTTTTTTAGAGACAGTTTCTCACTATGTTGCCCAGGCTGGTCTTGAACTCCTGGGCTCAAGTAATTCACTGTCTCGGTCTCCCAAAATGCTAGGATTACAGGTGTAAGCCACTACACCCGACCTCATTTGAATATATGTCTTGCTTTCTGCTTGTTCTACAGTACATTTTTGTGCTGAGATCTTCATTATTTTCTACTACTATACATTTAATTGATATATTTATGTTTATAATTTTTACTTTTCTTGTCATATTTTCTCATGGGAAAATGTACACTTTTAATATAAGGAATCATCTTGTATCCTTCTCATTTGGAACTAGAAACTATTTTATTGCAAAACAATAAAGGTAAACTGTGTTTTACAGAAAACTTGACAAAGCAAATAGTGGGAGAAAATACATCGTATCTACATCGCACATCTTTACATAGTTATTAATACATCATTAATTTAAAACTTCAGAAACATGTTCACATGTACATTATGCTAAAGGAAAAAAAGGAAAGAGAAGAAAATTTATTAAATTATTTACTAAACCCTTCCACAAAATCCTTTTTTTAAAATAAGGGGATTATAGGTCAGTAATGTCAAGATACTCTGCATAGCATATCTTTATCGAAATAAGGAATCTTTTTATTAAGGCATCCAGAAAGGGTAGATTTATGGATTGAAGGGAGTATGTTTAATATGTCTGTATCCATCTAGATTGACAGTTCTCACAGACATGAATTTCCCCAGAGAGACAGTGTTACGGGTGTCAGTGGATGGCATCATTTACTTCAATGTTCCATTATTAAATTGATAACAAGATAATTCCTCTGCTTCTCAGAGACATGGCAGGGTTTACAATGCTTAACACTCTTATTGCATGGGACTTGATGTTCTAGGTAGTTTTTAATAAGAAGCATATTTGTATTTCAATATTGAAAAAAATTGAAAACAGTATAGCAAAATAAAATCAAAATCAAATAGATCGGGTACCACAATGTGGCTATTTAAAGAATATTCTACTTACCATGTGTAGCTTTATTCAAAAAAAATATTTTCTATATTTCCTGCAATCATTTAACTAACACAATTCTACTGTTTAGGGGCATATAGTGTAGTATGTTATTTGTTGAAATAGAAATTTACATATTGTGTTTAGCATTTGAATACAAGAAATATATGATCATTTTAGATAATTACAGAGGCCAGGGAGCTAGTGAGTATTTGTTGAGTGCTTAATGTTTATCACAAAAATACAGATGATACAAAAGTAGTGATGGAGATAGAAATAGCAATAGAGACAGTTATATAAATAGTTAACTATAAGTGCTTTAAAACTGGACTCAACACTTCACTAAGACTGCTATTATTAACATTGTGTTACAGATGAGGAAATGAAGGCTCACAATGCTTGGGAGTTTCTCTAAGACTTGATGGGGCTTCCCCGAAGTCCACAGCTAGCAAACGTGAGAGTCATTCTTTTGTTGTATCACATGACCTCCTTCATAGAGTTTAAGGAAAAAAATATTCCTCCAAAGAGCTAGCAATCAAGAGAGATGATAGTCAAACTTCACTATACCTGGCTCTAATTTTTTTTTCATACACTATCTAGAAAATTAAAATTAATTAATATTTCTGTGGCTACATTATGTTTGAGGGTAAACACTGAGAACCAATGGTAGGAAAATAGGAGTCAATAGGAAATCCTCTAGGCTGGAGATGAAGCCAGGGTCTAGCTTAAAGGGTCGGCGAGCCCCCCCACTCAAGGATGTCCCAGAAGGATATGGACTAATCCTGTCATTCAGTGGTGAGTGGAGCAATTCTCCACATTTGTTTATAGTTGGATCATGTTTGCAAGAAACTTATAGGTCATGGACCCCTGATGGTTCCCAGATAGAACTTTTGTGTGTTTCTTTGTTTCACCAAAAATAACATGCAGCTTTCTACCACAGGCAATGCCAACTGCTGACTGCCACAGAAGCACTTCAAGAGAAGTCATATGTCAGTGGTTTTAAAGTGTGCTAGGACCCATTTCTGATGGAAATGTGCTGCTGTATACCCAGAAGCTAAAACCAAATTGTATTTTCAAAGTTAGAAATGAGGGAATTCCAGACGTTTAATATATCTAATGGATCAGGAAAATCAGAGTAAAGCATTTTCTCAGTTGCGGATTTGAGAAGGATATAACACCATGCCGCCCCTGAACACATTCCCTGTGCCACTCCCTATTACAGCTCGGCATGAACTACTGACAAGACAGGAAGTGTCTGCCTACATTACGTGAGTGAGAGGCTAATTTATGTGAGTGTATTCCTCACAGATAAGTGGAGAAAGTGGTGCAGGTTGAAATCCTTTCAGAGCATTGAGGAATTAGACTGCCATTTTTGTAAAGGATCCCATATTAGGACATGTTCTCTAGATTATTGACAAAAAGCAGTTTAATGCCAAACTCTAGCAAAATGAGAATTGAAAACATCAATGGTTCTTGAGCATCAGTATTATTGGATCGCTGTTGCAAGATTCCTCATCTCTGTAATTTTTTAAAATTGTAAGACAGGTGTTATTGAATAGTTACCATATCTATACTCCGAAGCACTGCTAATAAGTATAAGATACTACACAAGGGAAAATAAAGTGTGTAAGAAGGAGTCCCTGCAATCAAAGGAACCTGTTGGGAAGACAGGACAAACACATAGAAAATGGAAATAGAAACTGCCAGGCCTGGGTGGTGGTCGGCGGGGGGGGATGTGGAATTGGCAGTAGTGAGAATCTGCCGGGGGAGGGAGGAGCACACCTCATCAACAAGAGTACCTGCATATTGAACATTTGTATACCTAGTCCTGAATTGTACCCCACATCTTTAAATTAAAAAAATTAAAAAGAAAAAAATGGAAATAAATAAAAGAGACATGGCTTCATAAAAGCCATACCTGTACAAGCTATAAATGTTACAGAACACACACACACACACACACACACACACACACACACCCCATTAGTATATGACATTTTGTATCACAGGGAAGGGATGATGCCACAGAAATGTTAGGAAAAACTTTATTGGCAATAAGGTGTGGGAGGTGCCATATTACTGACAAGTATCTCATTTAAACACGGGCAGCTCAAGAAACATGTAGTTTTCAATAATTGCAAATGAAGTGTTATTCCATGGGGGGTGGATATTATGGAAAAGATCATCCTATTCATTTAGGTAGGATCAATGAATCTGCTACAATACTTGCTTAAATTGAGAACGTCTTTGAAAAATATGCAGGTTGATAATAATTTCTACAGGTCTCCTAGAGTTTGTTTTGTTTTATTTTTCCCTAAGGAAGGTTTTTTTCCTTCATAGCCTCAGGAAGGGTGGTTTTATATGAAATACAATCAGCCATGCTACTGGTACCAAAATTTGATTTGATAAAGAAAAATATAGATAAAATAAAGAAAGCTGATGAGTTTTGATAAAGAGGAATGAGACCATTTAATGAAGATTCTCTGAAGTGGCCTAAAACATAGATTTGCTGTCAAAGTTATTTAGGATGAATATATCAGAAGAAGATGCTGACCCTTCACATGAGACCAAAAACCACACTAGGCAATATTAAGGTTTCAGTACTGCTCACTGCTAGGGAGCTTAAGAAGACATAGGCTTCACACTAAAGTATTTTGTACCTTGAACAACTTGACTCTCAGACATTTTATAGTTACAGCTCATTCCACAAGTAAGTGAGAGTATAGCGGGAGATGAAGTGGGACGAGTAATTCTGTATAAGGACAAACATTGTTAAGAGAAGAGTGTTTTGAAAAGGTGTGCATATCACACTCACGGTTAAAAGGCCAAGTTCATTTTCTACAGTGGTTCTCTTCTGTGCAATGAGGGAAGTGGCTCCTTGAAATCACCCAGGCCAAAACCATCCAAATCTTTTAACACAGGAAATGTAGCCACCAACGTGCTTTGAGTGAAATGGTTATGGGTTTCTTTCAAGACTACAGTGTGAGGTAGGGATAACAGCCCACACAGTGAGCACCCCAGCACCTGCAGTTGACTTGCTGTTAATGGAATTTTGATAGAGTGAGTCTTTTAACAGAGCTTGTTTGTGCACATAACCAAGTCTGGAAACCAAGTGATAGAAAGACTAATTTCAATGTTATCATTTGAAAAGGAGGCATTTTTCTAGTTTAGCAAAAATTTAACATGAAATTTGTATGCTAGTATTTTTCCTTCCAACTTGAGAATTATTAGTGTATTTTGGGGGGGCAGTTTGTTTTTTTGCTTTTTAAAAAGTTTCTTTTTGCTGAATAATCTGGGCTCACAGGTGTAGTTACTAGGGCAGTTGAGAGGAAAGTGAACGTCATCCATATAGAATTTCTATATAGACATACCCATGTTATTTATATACAATGTAGGGTATGCTGTGCATTTAGCAAATGCAATAAATCCCTCTGGCCTGAATGACCAGTATTTAACAAGAAGTCATACTTTAGATTATTAAAATATGAAGGGTGCCAAAAAAATGTATACACATTTTAAGGAAAAAACTATTAAAATTGTAATACGCAGTAAATATAGTTAAAACAATCCTTTCTTACTGCCAAAATATGTTGAGATTATATCAAATGAGTCATTTGGGTTGAGAGCAGCAACCTTTGAAATTTTCTTTAAAAAATAGAAAACATCTCCTAAAATACATATCCTATTTTTTTTGTGTGTGGCACCCCCAGTATATTTAAGGAAAAGAGGAGAGGAAATTCCTTAGCCTGATTCAAGAGGCATCACTAAGAGAATCTTGAGGGGAAAAACAAACAAACAAATAAAATTTTTTTAAAAAGCTATTGACAGTAACTCCCTACTCCATGATTAATTCATTCATCCTAAGTAAATAGCGAACATCCCCACAACTCCTGAAGTGTGCTGTACTGAGGTGGGCCATTCTTCACCAGGGGAAGGCAGGATGGAGAGGCGTGGCATCTTCCATACTCCTGTCTCCTTTTCTTTCTGCCTGTCCCTCACACCACTTTTGTCCCAGAAAGAATAGCCTGGTGCCAAAAGAAGCTTCCACTCAGCCTCCACAGTCTGCATCCTTCTTTTATGTAGTAGAGATGGAAGAGGTTCTTGTCTGGCTCTTTTACTTTTTGTTCCAGACACAAGGCCAGGGACCATTTGGGCTTTATTCTTGGTGGCTGGAAAATGTAGCGTATGGCAGGGCCTTTCAGTGAACCATGCATGTGCAAGTGCGCCAGAAGAATTGACCAGGCATGTGGGGATGCAGGCTGTGTCTCTGAGACTACCATCCTCATTGCAAGCTGTGATGGTATTCTGCCATGAGGACTTGTGGAGGGTGGCAGAATACCATCTTTCATTAAACAATGGACCAATTGGAGGTGGTTGTAAATAATTCAAAAGGTTCTGAGCCAGAATTTGTCTTTTAAATCAACGATTCTAGAGGCTGTTTTTTTGCTTTATTCTAATTAATTAAAAACAAGCAGTGCTATAGATTGTATAATGCTCTTAGGAGATATACAGGAATTATCCAAGCAGGAAGCATTTAATGATCCCAAATTGCAGTCTTACTTTTTCCCCAACTCTTAATTTTGTATGCCCTTATGCAGTAATCGTTATGACAAGTGTATGTTTATACAATTATTTTTTTAAACAAACTTTCAAATTGGAAACTCTTTCCTCTTATGGTAGGAAAAATGTATAATCTACTCTTAATTTAAAGGACTACAAGCCTTAGCTATACAATTACTTCATTTTAAAAGGACATTTTTCTCCTATAAGTTTTGAAAGTTTCAAAGATCATGTAATTATGTGTGGGAGAAGGGAGCGAAAAGATAACAAAACAAATACTTTGCTGTTGTTTCTTGGAAATGGCATTTATATCAACATCTGGGCATTCATGAGCAAACCAGAAAGTAGGAACAATGAAAAAAAGGCATATTTAAGATTAAAAAAAACTTGTAAAAATGTTCAAGTATTCTATATATTATTGTGAAAAGACATTAAGTTTCACACTCTGAGTAGGTCCTTCAGAGTTTGCTTTGGATGACAGCTCATCATGCATTGATCACTGACTTTTTTTCAGTACTTAAAACAGCTAATAATATTAGAAATTTTTTTGAAATGACTAATTAAATCGAACTGATTTGGGTACTTTTACCCAATATGCATAACAAGATATAGACTCTTTGCATGCATTGTGAATATTAGTGCGTGTGTATTATCCGAGAAATGTATAAATATGGCTTGAGTACCATTTCTTGATTTTAATTAGACCACATTGCCTTTTGAATATTCTCATTTAACAGGTAATGTGAATTTAACAGGGACTTGTGCACTCTGTTTTATTTTTATAGTATGCAAATAAGGAACAAATGCCAACACATTCATTATGCTGCTTAAAGTCTATACCAGACAGGGCCCCGTCACTTCGAGAAAGGTTCTGTCATTATTTCTGTTGTAAATCACTTTGCCAAGCTTCTGAGAAGAAGCATTTGGAACTGAAATTGATAATAAAGATGAGACCTTAGGATGCTAAAAAACATGGGAAACATCGCTGGCTGATTCCTAAATACCAACAGCATATTAAGGCAAAGGTATCCTTTGTCAACATTCAGTGGTAAAATGAATATTTTATTATTTTAGTACCATTCATCGTTATCTTGAAAGGTGAGACGTGTTCGAAGTTTTGTTTCTATTGCGTACCAAGGTGCCCATTGTCAGCAGAATCAGCAGCTCAGAATGGAGGTGGGGGCAAGCAGAGCCAGGTGTATACATGACTTATAGAGGAAGGTCAACAGAGCTGAGGGAAGTGATGCTGAGAGAGATGTGCTGAAGGGGAGGGAGGAGAGCAGGGAGGCGAGACTGGGTTTACGCGTACAGGACAGGTGCACAGGGTCACTGGTTGCATGTTCCTCCAGGCTCCAGCCAGCTCCCTTTCTGCCTGACTGGGATGGACCCCGAGGACACGGTGCGAGGGAAATGCCTCTGGGGACCAAAGGGATGAATGAAAGGTGGACTGGACATCCCTTGCCTCACAGAGAGTCTGGAAGGAAGGCAGCTTCCCACTCTGAGGTGGAGAGGGCTGCCCAGGTGAAGGCGCAATGCCTCCTTCCACCTACTCTTTGGATTGTCCCCACCAGCACTAGCCCCAGATCACTGCCCTTGTCCTTGAAGGGCCCTCCACGGGGCCCTCCACATGGCATTCAGATCCAAGGCACACTGGTCTGGGCTCACAGTTCTTCCAACATTTGTATGGATAGGTCCGGAAAAATCTTCGCTTTCAATTCTGCTAAAATGATGTAAACTAAGAAAGGGAATTGAATACAAAGGCATCTTCGAAATTAGTGAATTTTCTAGCATTTTAGCTCATTCTAAAAATAAAGTTAAAATACCTATGCAACGTGAATCTATCTATAAAATGAAGTTCTGTACGTCCACCTCTTTTTTTAAATGACAGTAATTGACAAATATAATGTGCCACAATATGATCCTACAGAAAGGTCAAAGAAGCATATGAAGATCAGGCTTTTCACCCTTTCTAGTGACGTGTTCTAAACACCTTATCTCTGAGTGTTTAAAGCCAAAGGATTCCACTATTTCAAAATGTCATTTGGTGCACTCTAACTAAAGGGTAGAAAAAGGCAAATCTGAATATGACATTATTTTTTTAGTTATAAAAATACTCATTGAATTCCACTTAAAAGGGTGTTCTGTCAAATGGGTCATACCACACAGTTCTCAGAACAGCCCCTATGATCAAGTATGGAGCCCAAGTTATTTCTACTCTATGGACCCGTCTGCAGATGCAGAAAGACATGGAATGGCGTGCTGGTGCTTCATTACTCTTCTACAAGTGTTTTCAGGGCTGTACTCCATGTCAGCAGTGTATTGTCTCCAAACTACGACCCTTAACTCTGTAGTGCATCCACGCCAGCTCGGGAGGGAAGGACAGCAAATGTGAACAAGAAGGTGACGTAATGGGAGGCTCCATGGGAAAAGAAACAGAGCTAGAGTGGTCTGCAGCTGAGAGCACCCCTGAGCCCACTGCGTCTGAGTAGAGACTTACAGGAGGGGCAGGAGCACCATGTGGGGTCTGAGCAGGAATGCATAGGGCTGAGGTAGTGCAGACTCTCAGGTAGAGGCCGAGTCACATGCTCTTTGGGGAGCTACATGCGAGCCTTCACCCAGAATCCCCATGAGGCCATCATGTCATTGCTGGAAGAATGCTTTGTGTGTTTTCACAGGTCCTGGACTCCTTGAGGCATTGAGTGTCACAAACACTGGTTACATCTCAATGAGCCTTTATTTCATCATTTAACATATATCATCTGAGTCCTACTGTGGCAAGTACCTGGGTGACCAGAACCAGCAGGTCCCCACCCACAGGAACGTGCTGAGACAGAGACACAGCCCACATCCTACAGGAGCATGCCATCGAGTGCTTAAGACAGTACCATCCAGTGATGAAGGCATAGTACCATCCAGTGCTTAAGACACAGTACCATCCGGTACTTAAGGCACAGTACCATCCAGTGCTTAAGACACAGTACCATCTGGTACTTAAGGCACAGTATCATCCAGTGCTTAAGACACAGTACCATCCAGTGCTTAAGACACAGTACTATCCAGTGCTTACTGTCCAGTACCTAAGACATAGTACCATCCAGTGATTAAGACACATTACCATCCAGTGATTAAGACACATTACCATCCAGTGCTTAAGACACAGTAACATCCAGTGCTTAACACCCAGTACTTAAGACACAGCACCAACACCCACAGCAGGACTGTCTAACTGAATGTGCATTAGACATGCAATCATAGTTAATGAGAGCAAAGAGCTACATCTCATAGAATGATTACAGTAGCACTTAACATTTACATAACATCTTCATTTGGGAATTTTGAATATTTACAGAAAATATTTCAACATCTTCACAACACCAGTGCACACCAGTATGGTGCCGGGAGGATTACCCAAGCTGTTTAATGTTCTGCGTCATTCCATGTCCTTCCATGTTCTGTTTTGAGAGGTTTTGTTATTTCTTTCATCCTCACAGCTTTAATTTCTGTGTTACATTTTAACACTGTATTACTAACCTGATTAGTTTAGAAAGATAGTTTATTAAATTAATATTTGTTAGGCCTCTGAATAGAAGAGTTTAAAACTGACATATAGATGCATCATAACAACACATTTCACATCAACCCTTTCATGTACCATGGAAAAGTTGTCTCTCTGAATGA
This sequence comes from Carlito syrichta, assembly GCF_000164805.1. NCBI lineage: Eukaryota > Metazoa > Chordata > Mammalia > Primates > Tarsiidae > Carlito > Carlito syrichta. Next base: position 364,630 of record NW_007249361.1, read on the forward strand.
ATCTTATCAGTGCATGATCTTTTAAATAAAAGCAAGATAAAAATACAAACAGATTAAAAGTATATGGATGGAGAAAAATGAACCGTGCTAGCAACAATCTAAAGAAAGCAGGAGGCTGGGCATGGTGGCTCAAGCCTGTAATCCCAGCACTTTGGGAGGCCAAGGTGAGAGGATTCCCTGAGCCCAAGGGTACAAGACCAGCCTGGGAAACTTGGTAAGACCTCACCTCTTCAATAAATAAATAAAATTTTAAAAAAAGAAAGCAGGAGTACTTATGTTAATTTCTGGCAAAACAGACCTCAAAGCAAAAAAAGTTATCAGGGATACAGAAGTGTATTACATAAAGTAAAGGGGTCAATTAAACAAAAAACAATCCTTAACATGTATGCACCTGATAACAGGGTATCCAACTAACTGGAAAAGAAAAACAAACAAACAAATAGGACTGCAGGAGGAAATAGATGCACCCACCATCATAGCTGCCTAATAACAGGGTATCCAACTAACTGGGGGAAAAAAAAACAACAACAACAAATAGGACTGCAGGAGGAAATAGATACATCCGCTATCGTAGCTGGAGATGGCAACACCCTCTACCAGAAGCAGACGGACCCAGAGGTGGAAAATCAGTAAGGGCATTAGTAAACTCAACAGTACCATCAGCCATTTTGGTGTCATTTGATATCAGTTGATATCTATAGATATCATCCAAAAACAGCAGATTACACATTTTTCTTAAGCTCACATGAAACATTCACCAACATAGACCCCATTCAGGGCCATACAACACACCTTGAAATTTTTAAAAAATAGAAACCATATAGTGTCTGGTCTCAGATTACAAAAAAATTAGACTAGGAATCAGTAACAAAAGATAACTGGGAAATCCAAAAATACATGGAGATTAAACAACACATCTCTAAATAACACAAAGGTCAAAATAAAATCCTAAAGTAAAATGTAAAATATTTTGAACTAAATGAAAATAAAAAACGTGGGGGATGCTGCAGAAGCAGTGCTGAAGAGAAGTTTATAGCATGGAATGCATCTACTAGGAAAAAAGAAAGAGCCACATTAATCATCTAAACTTCCACCTTAGGAAAACAGAAATGAAAAACAAATTGAATTTAAAGAAAATAGAATAAAGGGAATAATAAGAATTAGACCAGAAATCAATGACAGTGAAAACAAGAAATCAATAGAGAAAATCAAGAAAACCAAAAACTGATTTTTTGAAAGAATCAATAAACTTGGCAAGCCTTTAGCCAGGATAACTGAGGAAAGGGGAGATTGGACACAAATTAGTAGTATCAGACATGAAAAAGTAGACATCATTACAGATCCCACAAACACTAGGAGGAAAATAACGAATACTGTGAGCAACTCTACACCCACACATTGATAATCTCAATGAAATGAGCCAATTTCTTGAGATACATCTCCCAAAACTTGCACAAGAAAAACAGACAAGCTTAATAGACTTATATCTATTAAAGACATTGCATCAATCTTTAATAACCTTCCAAAACAGAGCAGAGTTGATTGACTGCTTAATTCTACCAAAGATTTAAGAAAAAGAATGATGTTAAATCTCTACACTCTCTTTCAGAGATTGGAAACAGGGAATACAGATGGGCTCCAAATTATGATAGTTTGACTCACAGGTTTTCAGCATTACAATGGTGTTATGTTCTGTAAAACCCATAATGAGTTGAAAATCTCAAAAGTCAAAACACACTTTCAGTTTACATTTCAACCTACGATGGGTTTATCAGTATTTCATCATGGGACAAGCCACATTTCAACTCCTAACTCATTGTAGGAAGCCCTCATGCCTGATAATCAACAGACACCTCATCAAAGAAGATCAACAGATGCCAAACAAGCATGTGAAAAGATGCTCTACATTATGCGTAATCAGGAAATATAAATTAAAACAATGCGAGACACCACGACACACCTCTTAGAATGGCCAAAATCAATAACAGTGACAACACCAAATAATGGTGAGGATGTGGAGCAGAAGAATTCTCATTCATGGCTGTTGTTCAGCCATTTTAGAAGACAGTGGGTGGCGACGTCTTACAAACTAAAAATATTCTTACTATGCGACCAGCAGTTTCATTCCTTGGTACTTACCCAGAGGAGTTGAAAATGTATGTCCACAAAAAATTCTGCACAAGGATGTTTACAGCAGCTGATTCCTAACTGCCAAAACTTGGAAGCAACCTGAATATCCTTTAGTAGATAAACTATGCTACATCCTGAGAGTGGAATATGAGTTAGCTCTAAAAAAATATGAACTATCAATCCTTGAAAAGACATGGAGGGAACTCACGTGCATATTACTAACTGAAGGAAGCTAATCTGAAAAGGCTACCTACTGTCTGATTTCAATTACTTAATATTCTGGAAAAGATAAAACAATGGAGATAGTAAAGAGATCAGTGGTAACCAAGGTTTGGGGGTGGGGATTGGAAATGAACTGATAGAACACAGAAGAATTTTAGGGGAGTAAAAATACTCTGTATGATGCCATCATGATGAATATACACCATTATACAGTGCTGACACCCACAGAATGAGCAACTCCAAGAGTGAACCCTCATGTAAACTGTGGACATTAGGTGATGAGGATGTGTCAGTGGAGCTCATATATTTTAACAAATCTTGGGGGTACTGATAATGAGGAGACACACCTGTGTGTGGGCGAGAAGTATGTAGGAAGTCTGTACTTTCCTCTGAATTTTGCTGTGAGTGAAAAGCTGCTCTAAAACATCAAGTCGTGTGTGTGTGTGTGTGTGTGTGTGTGTGTGTGTGTGTGTGTGTGTGTGAACTACTACTGCTATTTCATGACTACTACAATATATAAAGTAGTGGTCATGGTCCTTTACACAGACATATATATGTGTGTATTTATATATAATTAACAAGTTTTATACATGTACTTTTTCTTGTAGTAAGTATGACAGTTTTCAAAGGGAAGAACCAAAAGCTTAAAACCATATTTCTATAATAGGCCATCCTTCCTTCCTTCCACAGATATTTACTAAATGCATATTAGATGCTGGGCTATGCTGACCCAAAAGATAAGAAGCCAAAGATGAGGAAAAGTGAGCATATCTCCCATGGAGTAGAGTGCAAGGAGTGGGATAGGAGGAAACAAGATTATAAATAAAGCCTATCCTGAGGCCGTACGATGGGAACTAGGTAGAGATAGCTGGAGCACACCTGAGCACCTGTTGAAAATGGAGAGTCTGTCTCTGAGATCATCAAGGTGGTGTGACTGAGGACAGCTCTGAGTTAGACCTGGAAGAGGGATTAGTCCTGTCAGAGGGTTGGGGCCGCTCCAAGAGGGACCTGCATGAGAGCGGAATGGGAGCCTGAAAGTACTTATGGCCATGTGTATAGGGAGTTTCGTTTGGTGTATCAAGACGAGAGGCAGAAAAGTGGCTTGGGCCCAGATTCTAAAGGGCCAACACTACATGATCATCAGCCCTGAGCACAGTTTACGAGTCAGTAGACGGGTGTCACCCTATTGGTCTTGCTTTACTTGTCCCTCCCTCTGATTTGATGATTTCCTGGGGATTTCCACATGCTTGTCTAGCTTAGTATATAATCACAGAGCTAGGGGGAAATAGCCAATGGGAAATAAGGCTAGCCTCTGAGAATGAAGTAATAAAAATGGACACACATTGAGTAAAATTCGCCATCTGTAAAAGTAAACCCACAGGTTTTCTATAAATGTATGATTAAGGAGCACAGAAAAATGATTCATAGCACAAATATTATATAGTCAGACAGATCAAGCTTCGTATCTGTTCTTAATGCCCACACAGCTGAGTAGTTCTTTAACCTCTTGAAATAAGAATTTTTTGCCGTCTGTAAAATAGGGCTAGTATTTTTTCCTATTCTGTGGGCTGTCTGCCCACTCTCTTGATGGTTTCTTTTGCTTTGAAGAAGCTTTTTAGTTTGATGAGGTCCAATGGCTATCTTATCTCTTATGGCAAGGAATCTGGGGTTTTGATCAGGAATCAGTTGTCTATTCCAATTTCCATAAGGGTGTCTCACATATTTTCTAAATTTCTTATAGTTTGAGGTTTTACATTTAGGTTTTTGATTCATTTAGAGTTGATTTTCATGTATGGTGATAGTAGGGGTCCTGTTTCAATCTTCTGTATGTGATCAGCCAGTTTTCCCAGCACCATTTACTGAACAGGTTCTCCTCTCCCCAGTGATTGTTATTGGAGGCTTTGTCAAAGATGAGTTGGCTGAAAAATTAAGGTTTTGTTTCCGGAATCTCTAACCTGTTCCATTAGCCACATATGCTTGTTCTTGTACCAATACCAGGCTGTTTTGATTATTGTAGCCTTATAGTTAAGTTTAAAGTCTGGAAGTGTGATACCTCCTGCTTTGTTTCTTTTGCTGCAGATTGTTTTGGCTATTCGTGGTCGCTTATGTTTCCATATGAATTTCTGTATTGCTATTTTAAGGACTGAGGACAATGATGTTGGTAATTTAGTGTGTATTGCATTGAATCCGTAGATGGTCCTGGGTAGGATGGACATCTTCACAATGTTGATTCTTCCTGTTCATGAGCATGGAATTCGTTCTGATTGCTGCACTTGCTAATGTGGCAACGGTTGACTTTCCTGCCTAATCTTAATCCAAGTTTAGGATTGCAACAACTGCTAATTTAGTTTGCAATTTTTCATGCTAGTGATTTGCTTAACTAGGCTATGCTGCATGGCTCCTCTGGCCTCAGCTAGTCTCACTCCACCTGCGGTCAAGTCCCAGGTGTTCTCAGGCTGCTTCAGCTGATGGCTTGTCTATGTGGCATGCAGTCCCTCCTCCTTCAGCAGGCTAGGCTGGCCTATACATGCCAGGCGATATTTCAAGAGAGTAAGCAGATGAGTGCCACGTCTCTTCATGCCTTGGTTTATCACTGGCATAGCTTCACTTCTGCCACGTTCTGTTGAAGCAAGTCACATATCCAGCCCACACTCAGGGATTGGGTAAGTCAGTCCTCCACTTGATGGGAGCAGCTGCAAGGAGGCATGGAAACAGGAAGGGAATCCTTTTTTTAAAATAGTCTATCGTGAGAGAATTGAGGATGAAAAATCAACTAGAATCCCTAACGTAAATTGAAGGGATAGGAAATCAATATGGTATGGTCTTGATGTAGTAGAAAGGAACTTGGAAACAAAAGACCGGAGCTTAATCCTGGCCTCTGCTATCGATTAAAATGACCCTGGTAAAGTAATTTAAATGATTTGGGCCTCATTACTCTCAATATAGGGTTCTCTAAATTTACGATTATTGTGGCAAACAAATAAGAAAATATACATTTAAATATGTAGTAAAGTGCCAATATAGAAACAAATGGAATGGATTGCGACTTTTGATACAAATTATAGAAGGATCTCAAACCTCTTTACCTTATAGCATCTATCTGTCCTCATTCTCTCTGAAGAATCTAGAAATGTACATTGGTGATGTTGGAATTGGTAATAGACGTGTGCACGCCTTGCGATTTCCTTGAACTGCTACCTATTTTCATATTTCTTTGAGGCGATTTTTTTTAATTAGCTGGTATATGTCATGGTAGATGGTAGTTACATAGTGGATGTCTGATTTTTTCCTCTATCTCTTTTGCCATTTCTCTTTTTTTATTTAATTTTTTTATTTTAAAGATGTGGTGCACAGTTCAGGGTTAGGTATACAAATGCTGATTATGCATTCACCCTTGTTAATGAGGTGTGTCCCTCACTTCCCCCAGAAGATTCCTACTGCTGCCAATCACCCTCCCGCCCTCCCATGGCAGTTTCCCACTACTACCAATCCTTTTTATATAGTATCAGGATAATTGTTCAGGATCCGCTTATAAGTGAGAACTCAGTTCTCTGTTTCTGTGATAGGTCATTCAGTATTATAGATTCTAAGTCCATCCAGGTTGCTATGAATTTCATAGTTTTTTTCCTTTATGGCTGCGAAATATTCCATTATGTATATGTATCACTTTTTAAAAAAATTCAGTCCTTCCCACACCTTTGGGAGGTTGAGGTGAGTGGATTGCCAGAGCCCACGGGTTCGAGACCCGCCTGGGCAGGCAAGACTTCATCTCTACAATAAATGAAAAAATTAGCCAGGGATGGTAGTGCGCGCCTGTAGTTCCAGCTACGTGGAAGTCTGAGGTGGAAGGATCGCTGCAACCCAGCAGGTCGAGGCTGCGGTGGCCGGGAGCAGCCACTGCACTCCAGTCTGGGCAACAGAGTGAGACTCCAACTCAAAAAAAAAAATAAAAATTCAGTCCTCTTTCCATAGGCAGCACGATTAGTTCCATGTTTCTGCAATTGTGAACAATGCTACAGTAAACATACGTGTGCGGGTATCTTTTTCACAGAGTGATTTGAGTGCCACCAAGTATATTCCAAGTAGGGACATTCAGGGTCTTATGGAAGGCTGATTTTTAGATCTCTTAGGAATGTCTAAACTGTTTTCCACAGAGATTGTATTAGTTTACACTGCCACGAACAGTGTAGAAGTGTTCCCTTTTCACCACATCCTCTCTAGCATCTGTTATTTTTTAAGTTATTGATGATGGCCATCCTGACTGGAATTAGGTGGCATCTCAGAGTGGTTTTAATTTGCATTTCTTTGATGATTAGTGAGGTTGACTATTTTTTCGTGTGTCTGTTGGCTGCTTGTATGATTTCTACTTGGGAGAGGAGAACCTATTCAGTAAATGGGAAAACTGACTGACCACATGCAGAAGATTAAAACAAGACCCCTACCTACACAAAAAATCAACTCTAAATGGATCAAAGACCTAAAGTAAAACCCCATACTATAAGATTCTTAGAAAATGTAGGAGAAACCATTATGGAAATTGGAACTGGCAACCAATTTCTGATCAAAACCCCAAGTACCCATGCCATAAGAGGTAAGATAGACAAGTGGGACCTCATCAAACTGACAAGCTTCTGCAAAGCCAGAGAAACCATCAAGACAGCAGGGAGACAGCCCACAGACTGAGAAAAAATACTTGTCAACTGTATGTCTGACAAACGGTTAACATCTAGGATCTGCAAAGAACTCAAATGTGCTAAAAAGAAAAAAACAAACAACCCCATTACAAAGTGGGCAAAAGATATAAATAGACACTTCTTAAAAGAGGCAAAAATTTATTGAGTCCCCATTATGTCCCAGGTACAATACTATTTGCTAAAAACACAGATGTGAAAAAATGGGCCTTGCCTCCCAAAACTTTAATCATCTTTTAAAAAAATATATCAACAATAATTAAGTACAATATAACAAATGTTATAACAGATTAATGCAAAGGACCCCGAGGGATCTGAGAAGAGGATACCAGAAACTGTCAGGAAAGGAACTGTCGGGAAAGCAGTGTCCATTCATGGAAGAGGAATCTCCTGGGGATAGTGGGCTAACATTCAGATCCAAATGCTCAGCTGGTTAGACACCATTGCATTAGTCTCCACCTGCACAAACCTGGTTCCCACTTCCGTATCTCATCCTATTTCCCACGAAGTGTAACCATTCATGTCTCCCAAAGTCAGCCCAGTTGAACTACTCAGATTCCCTCCTGTACAGTATTCTCCTTTGCCACAGCATCTTGTGCCATTGCTCTTGCTGCTTATGCTACAGGAGAACTCCAGCTCCTTTTTAAAAGAAAAATCAGTTTCAAATACAGGCATAGCTCATGTTATTGCAGTGTTTTTTAATAAATGGGAGGTTTATGTCAACTCTGCCTCCAGCCAGTCTGTCGGCACTGATTTTCCAACAGCATGTGCTCACTGCATGTCTCTGCGTCACGTGTTGGAAATTCCTGCACTATTTCAAACTTTTTCATTATTATTCTACCTGTCATGGTGGTCTGGGATCAGTGAGCTTTGATGTGACAACTGTAATTGTTTCATGAACTACACCCATAGAAACTGGTGAATTTGGTCTATATTATGTGTGTTCTGACTGCTGCACTGACTGGCTGGTCCCCCATTTCTGCCCCTCTCCTTTGATCGCCCTGTTCCCTGAGATACAATATTGAAATCAGGGCAATTAACAACCCCATATGGCACCTAAATGTTCACGTGAGAAAAAGTGTTGCATGTCTCTACTTTAAATCTAAAGCTGGAGAGGATTGGCGTGGTTAAGTTAAGCCTCTGCTACCAAACAGTGAAGTTGTGACTGCAAAGGAAAAGTTTTTGGAGAAAATTAAAAGTGCCACTCTAGCAAACACACACACACAATAAGAAAGCAAAATTTATTGCTGATACAAAGAAAGGGTTCATGGTCTGCATAGATCAGACCAGCCACAATATTCTCTTAAGCCAAAGCCCAATCCAAGCAAGGCCCTAACTCCTTCAATCCGATGAAGGCTGAGAGAGGAGAAGCCTCAGAGGAAAAGTCTGAAGCTGGCAAAGGGTAGGTCTTGAGGTTTAAGGAGAGAAGCATCTCCATCACATAAAAGTGCAAGGGCTGATGGAGAAGCCATAGCAAGTTATTCAGAAGATCTAGTTGAGATCACAGATGAAGGTGGCTGCACGAGACAACAGATTTTCAAATGTAAATGAGACAGCCTCATATTGGAAGAAGATGTCATCTAGGACTATCATAGTTAGAGAAGAGAAGCAAAGCCTGACTTAAAGCTTCCAGGGCCAAGTTAACTCTTTTGTGAGGGGCTAAAGCAGCTGGTGACTTGAAGTTGAAGCCAGTGTTCATTTACCATTCGAAAAATCCCATCACCCTGAAGAATTATGCTAAATCTACTCTGCCTGTGCTCTATCTAAACAAAGCCTGGATAACAGCACATCTGTTTATGATACGGTTTACTGAATAATTTAAGCCCACAGTTGAGATCTACTGCTCAGAAAAAAAAAGACACCCTTCAAAATATTATTGCTTATCAACCTTGTACCAATCACCCTAGAGCTCTGATGAAGACATGCAAAGAGATTAATGTTGTTTTTATGCCTGCTAACACAACATTCATTCTGCAGCCCATGAACAAGGTACAGTTTTAATTTTTCAAGTTGTATTATTTAAGAAATACATTTTATAAGACTATAGCTACCATAGATAGTGATTCCTCTGATGAATCTGGGTGAAGTAAGTTGAAAACCTTCTGGAAAGGATTCACCATTCTAGATCCATTAAGAACATGATTCATGGGAAGAGAAAAAATCTCCACATTAGCAGGAATTTGGAAGAAGCTGATTCTAACTCTCATGGATGACTTTGAAGGGTTCAAAGCTTTAGTGGAAGAAGTGATTACAGATGTGGTGGAAATAACAAGGGAACTAGAATTAGAAATGGAGTCAGAAAATGTGACTGCATTGCTGCAATCTCATGATAAAACTTTCACAGATGAGGAGTTGCTTCTTATGGATGAGCATTGAGAGTGACTTCTTGAGATAGAATCTACTCCTAGTGAAGATGCTGTGTTGAAATGACAACAAATAATTTAGAACATTACATCAACTTAGTTGATAAAGTGGCACAGGGTTTGAGAAGATTACTCTAAGAAGTTCTACTGTGTCTAAAATGTTACCAAACAGCATTACATGCTGAAAGAGAAATCTTCCCTGAAGAGTCAATTGATGTGGAAAACTTCATTGTTGTTTTATTTTAAGAAACTGCCATAGCCACCCTAACCAGTATCCACCACACTGATCAGCCAGCAGCCATCAACATTGAGAAGAAAACACCCTCCACCATCAAAAAGATTATGACTTCCTGGAGGCTGAAATGATTATTAGCATTTTCAGCAATAAAGCATTTTTAAATTAAGGTATGCATATTTTTAGACAGAATGCTACTGCACACTTAATAGACTATAGTATAGTGTAAACACAACTTTCATGCAATGAGAAACAAACAAAAAAAAATGTGTGACTCCCTTTATTGAAATATTTGCTTTATTGTGGTCTGGAATTGAACCTGCAATATCTTTGGGATAGTCCTGTAAATATCTGTGGATTATTTCAGAATGGGTTGTGTCACTTTTATGTGGTGCTTTCCCTGATTCACACAGGTATAAATGATCACCCTTTCCTTTGCTTTCATATATCCTGGTTAGTAAAACTAGAATTATTTTTGAGTCAATTTTCATCTGTCTCCTTTATTATACATACTTTCTGAGAGCACAGGTCCCAATCTTTATTCATGCAGACAGAAGGAATAGACATATGATCAAGAAAATCATGTTACATTCAGGAAGCAAAGTAATTCAATCTGGTCAAAGCCAAAATTTCATTGTGGTCTTGTATAGCCTAATAAAGAGTACTTTATTCGGATCTTGAATTTGAAATACAAGTGTGACATGAGAAGATTTGTTTCTTTCGAAGGATTCCACAGATATCCTAGGCAGAAATCAGAGTTGGGACACTAAAAAGAAAGCTTCCACAGTCACCCAGAATGGCAGTGATGAGGACCTTAATACAGTCGTGATTGAAGAACCAGAGAACTTAGGAGGGATGCTTGGGAAGTAGACCAGAGCAGAACTTCTCAAACTTGCCTGCGCTTTTGAACACTGGAGATCCTTGAGAAACTCTGATGCCCTTACCTCTCTCTGTGCAAAGTAACTCAGAAGCCTGGGGATGTTGAAAATGATAAGGATGAGGATGATGATGATGATAATGATGGTGATTATAGCTCTTTAGGTAGTCAGTGTTCATTGTTCAACCCATGTTCAGTGTTAAGCCAAATCTGAGAACTGGAGACTAGAGAATGCTCTGTGCAAATCTGAGAACCGGAGGACTAGAGAGTACTTTGTGAGTAATTGGGTGTGGGCAATGAGAGAAGGATAATGAAAGGACATCTCCTTATAGTTGTATCAATCTCACTCTCACTGCATTTGAGCTAGGGCATAAAGTACATTTAACATGTGACTGTTATACAGTTAATTAATATTTTATAAACATCTTTTCTTAGTTTAAATGTCTTTGAAAATCAAATACCCCATGATATTTTTCTTCATCAATATAATCCCAGTGGTGTTAGAAATGATTTTGTTAAATTGTTTGACAAAACCTAACTTAGCTACTTGTAATTTACAGTGGTTCACCTTTGTTACTTTCCAGTTTTTTCCTACTAAAAAATTTAGATTGACTTGAAGCTGAATTGTTGACTGGATTTCCAATGTAGCTCATGGGATGGTTACAGAATACCAAACAGTGTTGTCACTGTGTGTTCTAAAGCACAGACTTTAAGTCAATGGGAGTTTGACAAGGCAGCCTGCTTGTGATCGACTGAAAGTTTTATTTTGTTCTACACCTTAATTTTTAATGTGTAAACTTTATTACAATTCAGTTTGAAAAACTATTTAATAAAATTATTTTATGTTTTCCATAAGAAAGTAGAATTATCAAAATAAAAAAATTGATCATTAATTTTGATTCATTTAAAAGTTTCAAAGGATGACCATGGGAGCCACTTGGCACTAATTATTTTGCAGAATAAGCATCCATTTATTGTTTTTAACCTTTGATGTTTTTTCAGGGAGAAAGAAACAAGCAAAATTTGATTTATAAATTATTATAGTTGGCATTTGTATATGCCTTATCATTTTAATGTCTCATAAGAATTACATATTTACCAAAGGTGTACACATTTTCTAAAGTTGTAGTCATTAGTCAAAATGAAAGTCAAAATTATAAAAAATTTCAATTTAAAAATATTATCTATAAAACAGAATGCACTATATGAATGTCCTTGCAGGAATACATAAAATTTTAATGCCTGAAGCACCAAAAAGCATCTTGATAAGATGGATCTCAACTCCAAGACAGTCTATAAAATCTGCATTTGATGTTCATCCGTATAAAAGGGACTGTAGTCTGTTTTCCAATTTTGTAAATCATCTCGTCTTCGCATTTTTACTAATTAATCTTATTTTCAAAAAAGTATCCACACTTATTAAATACATCTGTCTTTTTTGAACTAGTAATGGGTCATCATGTAGTAAACTTGCTTTCCCATTTCCTTTTTAAAAAAAATTATTTATTTTAAAGATGTGGGGTACAAATCAGGATTAGGTAGATAGGTGTTCATTGTAAAGGTAAACTTTGGATCTTTCTCTGGTCCCCACTTCGCCTAGTTTGAGATCAGTTACTCTTATTGATGTTCTGTTCCCCTCCACCCCACCCCAGCAGTTTCCCACTATTGACATTCCCTTTCTTACATTATATTTTCTTAGATCATGGCTTCATCTCTCCCTCATTATTCCAAACCTGTGTCTCTAGTTTCCTATACTCTCTACAAGAGACCTCACCCCCCCATAAGGAAAACTTAGACAACAGGAAGAAGGATTTGCCATTTCCAAACCATGTCAGAAACCTAACTGCATCCATGCCTGTTTCTCTCTCTCCTCCTCGCTTCCATCCTGCTAATTAGAAACAATGTTCCTGCCTCCTTAAAGACCACTTCCTCTATATGTGCTCTCCAGGCACTAGCACTTCTGGCCTTTTAGCAGTTTCTTCCTCTTTCCCAGATCATTTTTACCCACATAAAAGCATACTCAAATACAGTCCATTAAGAAAAACCTCTTACTAGACCTTCTATGTCCTTTTATTGGCTGCTTCCTTTCTCTTTTAGCTAACCCAGCAAAACCTTTAGAGAGGTTTCATGTATTGCCTCTACTTCCTCATATTCTATTTATTCGATCTGTCCTGTCTGACTTCTGTTCCTGCTGTGTCACTGAAAGCCCTCTTGTAAAGGTCATCAATGGCTTTTCTATTGTCACATCCATGGACACCTCCCTGTTCTCTTACACAGATCTTCAGAAGCGTTCATCATAGTTGAGTGATCCTTACTTCCTGGATCACTCCTGTCTCCTGACATTACATCATGTGCCTCCGGGGCTGGGTCCTTCCCTTTTCTGTCTTATTTCCTTCCCTTTGTGAAGTCACCTGGCCTGGTGATTTCACTCTTGACCTCTATAGGAATCCTGACCTCGTATATCCATTAGCACACTTGACGTCTTCACTAATAGCATTTTGCTAAATATTTGCTATGTGATATGTTGAAATTGTAACTCTTAATAGTCCCTTGCTAGCTATTTCCTCACTGGGTTTTGTTCTGCCTCAGTAAATAGTCTACATTCCAAAGTTTCAGTCATTCAAGCCAGTAACCTAGGGATCATTGGAGGTTTCTACTATTCTCTACAACTTCCGAATCTCACCATTCACCAGTCCTGTGGTTTCTAGCTCAGAACATCCCCATCTCTCTATATTCTTGGATGCTGCAAGCCACATAATTTCTTTGACCCTTAACCCACTTGTCCCATTCCTGGTTCCACACCTTATGAAAACTAGGTCAGATGACTCCATCACTCCCCTTGACATCTTTCAGTGACCCCACCTTACACCTACAATAAACCCACATTCCCACAGGTGTGAAAGCCCAGGGATGTGACCGGTGCCCATTGCTCTCTCTGCTTATGCTCCTCCTGTCCTGTCATGAACCTCCAACCACACAGGCCTTTTTTTTATTTTCTTAAACACATCATGCTCATTCATGCCATGGAGCCAGTGCACGTGAAGTTGCCTCTACCTGCCTGACAGCTCTCATTCGGTTCTCTGTTTCACTTCTCCATGTGAGGAACCTCTTGCCTCTCCACTCTCTACTCAGAGTACTATGACAGACCATCCATTGAGGTGGCTCTGTATCCCCTCTTCTCTGTTATACCCTCCTCCTCTATTACTGCCTTCATAACAATCATCTTGACCTAGAAATGGTCCCAGTAGTGTTTTTGTTTTTACTTGTTATGACTATTTTCTTCCCGAAAATGTAACCAGGAGGGCAGATAATTAGTCTGCTTTTTTCATTCCTTCTGAATTAGAAAAAGGTGCTGGTCATAGTAGGTGCTCAAGAAGTATTGATTGGAACTTGAATGAGCAAAGAATCCAAGTCAATATCTCAAACTCATTTCTGCATGCCATTTTGTGTTTACCATGGTAGGTGCTCAGTTTTCTGTTAAATGACATCATTTGAATCCCACAGACTGTGCATCATAAAATGTAGGATGGGGCAAAGTTTAAGTACTATGTAGCTTCTGGCTTTTACACATCAGCTCATTCAATAATGTTTTGAAAGATGAGCTATAAAGAGGGAGCACTAGAGATGGTGTAAGTTAAGTGAAATATTGATATAGGGAGAGAGTGCTTCAATTTAAAAATGTTTCATTGGGCTTCGTTTCCAGTAACACTGCATAGTGTTTCACAATATAAAATATCCATAAGGCCTCTTTTTTCATAGGAAAAGAAAGAAAACTGTCCCCTCCTGCTTGATTAAAAACTCAGTACAGCAAAACACTGAAGGGTTTTCTAATCATCAAAGAAAGATTAAATGATGCCCAGTGTCCTTTTGGTGTTAATATCTTCTAACTTGACTCTGAAAAAGCAGAATCTCTTTTAATAGAAAGTAAAATGACTCTTTGGTCATCCTTATCTCTCTGAAATAGAGCGTCATAGTCTATTTTCACAAACCATCCTTTGGTTTTAGATAAGGATAGTTAGAATACTGAGACCAGTTAGCATTCTTAGAAAAATTTGTAATTTTTTTTCCTTTAAATTTAGTGGACTAAAAAAATTGCTTAGAAAGTTACTTTTAATAATGACAATTTTAGTTTTGCATTAGTAATTGTCAAGGCTCTTAAGTGATGAAAACCAGGATACAACTTGAATTCCTTTTTTTGGTATTTTTTTTCTTTCTTGCATTATGCAACTTGAATTTTCTTAAGCCCCCGAGTGGTACTTGACATTTAGAGGTACAGATATGTCAGTGGGGCACTGGCCTGAGAAGCCACTGGAGGTGTAGGTATCTTTCCATCTTGCATGTTCCCTCCCTGCCTGCCTTATTTTTCCCTAGTGTGGCTAGCTTTGGGGTAAGGAGGTGGTGATGTGAGGAGTCAGTAGTCATCAGCAGCTCAGAACACAAGTCATTCTGGCTTAGGGATCAGTGAGAAGAAGAGCTTTACCTGCCCTGTGATTAGCCCAGGCATGAGCCTGTGTCTCATCTTTTGGGGCAAGAAGACAGAGTGTGCTTTAAGAAGACAGAGAAAGGAAAAGAGGATAGTGCTTGGCTGCTCCGAGTACGCAGTTGAAACCTGCCTCTGCTGGACACAATACACCTCTCCCTTTTATGGTCACCCATCCCCAGTCAGAGGCCGCCCAATCCTATGCAGCCACTGCTTCCACAGGCATTTAGTGGCGGTGGGGCTCTCGATGTCCTAGGCGATCCTTGGGGTGATGTGATTCCTCTTCATCAAGCTCAATTGCAGTGCCACATGATTCTTAGCAGCCTATAGGGCAAACGATGATTCTAACCAGCCCTGGCACAATCAATATAAATTTGAAGCAAAAACAGCTTTATCAAAATTAAAGTTGCCATTTAGGGAAGAGGAACAGGGTTAGTCCCTGACTGAGAGCATATATCATGCCCTGCTGTCAGTGCTCACAAACCTCACTTTGCTGGCCATGGATTTTTTTGGTCAGCCCATTGGCTGGCTGGGTCCAGCCCACCAGCAGGGTCTTCCTTGTCCTCTCTGGTACTGTTGGGGACACTGGTGAGAACACAGTGCTGTGGCTATCATGACTGAACAGACACCTCATGGTTGTGTGAAAGTATGAGCTTGGAGGTGATTTTGTCATACTTGGTTTATTTATTTATTTATTTATTTTTGGTAGTCATTGTTTTGTTGTTGTTGTTACTGTTTCAGCTTGTTTTGTTTTAAGCAATAAAATTCCCTAAAACCTTTATTTGTTGCTTGTCAGTTTCACCACAGGGGAATTAGTGTCTGATGGCTAGAATTCTTTTCTGGGTCTCTATCTTTGTATCTAACTCTGCCCTCGAAGTTCTACTAACAAGTCTCAGGACTCTGCTCATTCCCTAAATCCTAAGATTAACAAGTTTTTTTATTTTATTATTATTTATTTTTTACTTGACCTCTGTCTTGACGCCACTGAAGACAACAGGAATCTATCGGCTGCCCCCGGGCATCATCCTGGCTGATTTTTCCTTTCAAATGGGTCCTGAATATCTTTTTCTTTCTTTAAATGCAAGGGATACCTAGGTCTGGTTCTAGAAGACCTGGTGTCCCCTCTCATATTCCTCCCGTCCCCTTGTCCTAACTGGAGAGTGGGACAGAGCGTCCCTGAGTGCTCAGATCACCAGGAAAAGGCAGAAAGACCACCTATTTCTGCATATTTATGCTGGTGACCCTTTTCTACATGCAAATGAAGCATGGAATATTACCTTCCATGTCTCAGAGTCCCTAGAGAAAAGGTCATGGAACATACATGCTTACATTTTCCTCCCAAGTTCTCAGGAACGGCAGGCAGCCTCGCAATTCACGAAGCTGAGTCCTGAACTCAACCCGGCTTCCTGGCCCTCCTCTGTCCGTCCTCTGCTTATTTTCTCTCCTCTGGGTCCTCCCTCCAAGAAATCCATCCACATCTGCTGTTTCCTCGGGCCTCTGTGTTTCCAGTCACTGTTCTACCTTTATCTGACTAACACTCTGCAATTTTCTCAGAGACTCAGGTACAGACCCTCGGATCTACTACTTCCTTCTCAATCCCTTCTCCTGCTGACTGGTCCTGTGTACTTGACATGCATTTTGACATCACTGAGACCAGCATCTGCATCAGCCCTTGTTAGGTCAAGAAAACAAGCGGATAGGAAAAGAGAGATGGAAGATGGGCGGTTGGTTCAACAGCAACATGGGTTTATTCCAAGGTGGAGAGCCTGCAGAGGGGACTTCAGAAAACTGAAGTCCACTACCACTTACAGGCTAGGGCAGTTACAGGGCTTGGGGGGATTTTTGTGGTTAACTTGCTAGGACTTAACTCAGGCTTGTGGTTAAGTATGTTGAGAGGAAGTCTTGTGGCTAGGCTAGGTGCTAGACAGGATGCGTTGCAGCATAGACTGATAATTTTTCATCCCAGGGCAGTTAGTAAAGTGGCAGGGGTCTCCAAGGCAGCATTACCAGAGCTAATAGTCCTAATCACTCCCCACTCCAACTCTGATAATAATTTGCCAGGAGTTCTCAGCAATTGTTTATTTTTTTATTCTTTTCTAACCCATGACATTCATTTCTGCTTAACCTTAAAACGGCGAGCTGATGAAGCAACCCCTGCTCCTAAGCCTCTAGTGACCCCTTTCATTCATTCATTCATTCACTCATTCATTCATTCCTTGCTGTGTGGTGATTGTAAGATAAAGTGATAGGTAGAGCAGAGGAGGTGCTGCTTTCACGAAGCTTACCATCTATCAGGAGAGAAGAGCTAGCCTTCTCTCCAACGAGCTCACAGCTCCTTCCTCTCAACGATGAACGCGTGGGTCTGACTTTTGCAGCATCTGTTTTTCCTCCACATACATAAAAAAGCTGTCTGTGGTGAGAGCATGTGAACTTGTAGTGGACTCCATCATGAGACTATGTAACTCTGAGCTTGGCGCAAACCCTGTGTCTCAATTCCACTCTTTACCTGGTAATAATAAAAAATAATTCCTGATGTGTATTGATACTCACATTGGGCCAGTAGGACCTAGTGTTAACAGCACAGACTCTCAGCCACACAGCCTGGCTCTGCGTCCTGGCTCTGCTTTGTGTTCACTGTGTGACCTTTATGTCTAAGGGCCTCAGTGTCTTCATCTGTAAGATGAGAGTGTAACATGGGAATGACTGAATACGTTGCTAAACAGCCTTGAAACAGTGCCTAGCACACCATCAGAGCTTTGTAAGTCTTAGTAGTTTCCAATGCCGCTTTTCTAAATAAGCCATACTATTACTCATATTTTACCAATCAGAAACCTCAGTACCTTGCCCAGGGCCACATGTAGGTGGCAGAGTCAAGGTTCTAACACAGACATTGTGACTTCAGAGCAGGTACTAGTAACTACCACTTTGCACAGCGTCCAATATAGGATTTCTATAAGACTATAGCTAAATAACAATGTTTAATAAAACACAGAGCTATAATACACCATGCATATATAAGGTGTTATTATGCATGCTATAATAAGTAATGATTGAGGGAGACACTATCTTTTTCTTTTCCATAGCTTGAAACTTCTTAGCTATGACAGTAATTACACTAATAAATATTTCTATGGCATTGTTTTTTGTTTGTTTGTTTTTTGATTTTTTTGAGTTGAAGTCTCACTCCGTCACCCAGGCTAGAGTGCAGTGGCAGGCTCACAGTCACTGCAGCCTTGACCTGCTGGGCTCAGGCGATTCTTCTGCTTCAGCCTTCCAAGTAGCTGGAACTACAGACACGTGCCACCACGCCCAGCTAATTTTTTCATTTATTGTAGAGATGGGGTCTCACCCAGTTGCCCAGGCTGGTCTCAAACCTCTGGGTTCAGGCAATGGCATTGTATGATTTAGACAAACCTTCCCCATACACAAATTCATGTAATTCCCACTGCTGCTTTTGGAAGATGACAAGGTTCTTATCAGTATCTCCATCTTAAAAATGAGGATACTAAAGTTCAGGGAAGTCAAGTCACTTGCTGAAGTGTTCACCGACAGTGAATGAACAAGCCTCTTACTAGAATCCAAGGTCCCGCATGTAGTACTGAGTCTCACTGGAATGCCCTGCTGCTTTCTAAGGATCTGTTTTTCAACAGATTGAAAATGAGTTGTATCTTACAGTTTACCATCACAAATGTGTGTGTGTAAATATGAATATATCTTTGTGTACAGCAGCATAACTACTTGAACTTATATCGGTTCCTCCTTCTTTTTACAGATTCTGATTGCTAGCATCATGTGCAGCTACAACAAAAATGACTGGATGGAACTCTCCCACATGGCTGAGGTAATGGTTTCTTTAGTATATATTTATTTTATTTCTTCTCTCCTATTTTTATTAGTTTTAAATAAAGAGCTGCCATCAAAAATAAGACAGTAGAAGTAAAATTGAATTGAAAATGTAACTTAAAACATTTCTATTATAATTTGTTTACCGTGTTTTCATTAAAATGATGGAAAGGAAAATTTAAAAGGAATTTATTCTATAAAAGCGATCTCTTGGATTTCACACACTACTTCAAACTCCTTTATTCTCTGAATACATACACTCTTTATTTGCATATTAAGCAAGCTGTATATTATGATGGATGCCATGATAAAATTTAATTCTACCTTTGAGAGTCTAACTTGATCTTACCTTGCCTTTAGGCAAACTGGTTTGACAGTAAGAGAAGAAATTTTGAATATAAAACTCTTGAATATTTAAAGTATAAAAGGTTCATTTAATGCTATTCTAGTCTGAATACAAACATGCATAAAATAGCAGGACAGAATGCTCCTGAATGGAACACTAGTCAGCAGGTTTTCTATAATATAAATTGAATCTTGCACAAATGCAAACAACTAACCATGTGCCTCAAATTTGTATTTCAAATAGAAAAATACATACTTAAAATTATACACTTATGTCCATCATGCTGTCATGGAAAATGGTCTAGACAGTCTTAGCTGTGATTTTTTGAAAACCTCTCAGTAATATAGAAGACTGAGTCCTAACAATACTTATGAACTAATTGACTCCACATTATGCAAAGTTATGAAGCTCTCTATGGTGTTCGGAAGTGTTGATTGTACATTTTATTTGGATATTCTAAAAACTGTAAGGGGAAAAATTACTTCTGGGACTTAGGGAGGTGAAATTAAACATGATCAGTAATTGGCCTTGTGATCTTCTGAGCTGGGTCCATTTTATACATGTATTTACCTAATTGACCATGAAATCTTCCACAGAGCCTGTGCCTGGCATGAGCTTTGCCAATTTCAAGCTGACTGTGATGAATGGCTTTATCACGCTGCCTGCTTTTCTGCTTTTCTATAAGAATAAAATGCTCAAAAATTTTTAAACTACTGCACGTTAATTTTTAAATAACTAAACCCTAAAAATTACTTTTAAAAAGTCAAATGCTTTTAAGTATAAACGGACTAAATTAAAGATATTTTTCACATTTCATATTTTTCTTTAACTGCAGTTTCACTTAATATCACCTTCAAATTGCTCTATAGCAAAAATAAAAACATGAAAAAAGGTGAAAAAAAGAAAAGGAAATAAGCAGGGGTGAGGGGAAAGTATGCCTTTCATTCAGTCAAAACAGTCTGTAAAATCTCTCCCCAGGAAAGCAATCTACATATTAAGAAGTCCAAGCTGTAGATAATGTCAATTAAAATATAAGGCCAGACTCAGTGGCTCATGCCTTTAATCCCAGCACTTTGGGAGTCTGAGGGGGGAGGATCACTCCAACCCAAGAGTTTGAGACCAGCCTGGGCAGTGGAGCAAGACCTCATCTCTACCAAAAAATGAAAAATAAAATAAAAAAGCTGGGCACAGGAGTACACCTTCATAGTGCCTGCCTCTCTGGAGGCTGGGGTAAAAGGATCACCTGAGCTCAAGAGGTCAAGGCTGGGGTGAGCCAAAATTGTGCCACAGCACTCCAGTCTGGGCAATGGAGTGAGACTCCAACTCAAAAAGAAAAATGCCAATAAATAGATAAACACACTTTTACCCTAACTTTAGGCCAGCCCAGGGATATCACGTGAAAGAAATATCCCTAGGCCTTCACAGCTTCCGGAGGGCAGCTTTAGGTAGCATGACTCCATCACAGCTCATGGGTGGACGTTTTATAGAATCGCTATTTGATGTTGATTTAGGAAGACGTGTTTCAAAACAGATTTTCTTACCGTGGAAGAAACCACATTGAAACAAACCAACAATAACAAAAGCATACTCAAGCCAGTTTCCACACCATCTAAAATGCACATCTCTTTAGGGTTGGTGATATCAGAATCCAAGAGATCAGAGACAAGTTTAGCTAATGACTTGATGTGATGATGTCTACTATACCTTACGCTTATGAGGTTTCTTTCCTTATGGTAGATGGATTCTAAAGACTGAGAATCTGTTAGAATTAAAATTTCTTCAAAGAAGGGCTATTATTTTTTGTTTCCCCAGAACCTATCATATTACTTTGCTATTTTGAATAAACTTTAGGATCACATGGGTAGTTTAAATAAAAATAAACCTAGGCATATTTTTAAAATAGAGTAGATTCAGTCAACTAAATACTGTTTGCAAAAGCTAATGTGTGTCTGGTCTATCTTCTTCACATACACATATTCTTGAGAAAGATTTATTTTTTCCTGGAAATAAAACTATACTGCACCAAACCTTCCTTTTAAACAATAGAATATGAATGCTTATAATGTCTTCTTACGCATTCTTCAACATGGATTGAATTTGTCATGTTTTTTGAGCACAGTTAGGGTTAGGGTTAGGGTTAGGATTGGGGCTAGGGTTAGGATAAGGTTTGGGTTAGGTTTAGGTTAGGGTTCAGGTTAGTGTAAAGGTTAGTGTTAGGGCTAGGACTAGGGCTAGCGCCATGGTTAGGGTTGTGGTTAAGATTAGCTTAAATTAGCCGGGCTCGGTGGCTCAGCCTGTAATCCCGTGCCTTGGGAGGCTGAGGTGAGTGGATTGCCTGAGCCCGCAGGTTCAAGACCTGCCTGGGCAAGTTTGGGAGACCTCATATCCACAATAAATCAAAAAAATCAGCGGGGTGTGGTAGCGCATGCTTGTAATTCCAGCTACTCGGAAGGCTGTGGTAGAAGCATTGCTGGAGCCCAGCAGGTCGAGGCTGTGGTGACCGGGAGTCGCCACTGCACTCCAGTCTGGGCAACAGAGTGAGACTCGAACTCAAAAAAAAAAAAAAAAAAAAATAGGTTAGCTTAAATCTAAGGCTAGTGCTACTTTAGTTTCAGTGTTAAGGTTTAGGGTTAAGGTTAGTTCTATGCATGTCATCTCCTCAAAAGCTTTTGCTGCCTTTTTCAAATCAGCAGCATTTTTAGGCTCTGCTCAATTTTTTTTTTATCTGAGTATTTTATCACAGGCTGTCCTCCTTTGTACTCTTAACCTTTTCCTTTTACCTTTAAAGGAAGATTTATGAAGCACTTACTAGGTATAAAGTCCCCTGGCCAGCCAAAACAAAGTTGAGTAAGATAGCCATCAAATGTGTGCCCAATTGAGCCATTACTGAGGCACACAATATTAGATCTTAAATCCATTTCTTTCATAATGTGTATTTGCTTAGACAACAGAGCCTGAGTTTGAAAAAGCCTTATTGAAGGATACAACCTCAGAACAGTAAGAGTGACGAAAAAAGGAAAATGAGAAGGGAGAAGGGAAAAATCAGGTGTGGTATATTCTAGAGCTGGCTACCACTTCACAAGTACATGACTTCCATGACTCAGTCATTTGGGTAGAATGTGCGACCATCCTGCTTCCCAACAGTTGTGAAGATAAGGAGGGTAAGAATCACTTCTCCTGGCTCCTGCATCTCTGTGGGCTCGTGTCACCCCAAAGGGTTCTACTTTCCTCTGTACTTTTGGTTGCTTTCCCAGCCCTCTCTGGGCAGCTGTCAGGGAAGCCAGATCCCACATCATGTGGGGCAATGCCTCACCTAACCCAAACCCCTGAGGTGTAGGGAAAGGCTCCTGGAGTGCTTATTTGGATGCTTGGACAGGGACAGCGGCAGTGGCGATACAGTCTGCCTCCATCTGGAGGAAGTCCGTGAAAACTGATGATTACTCTAGAAGATATGAGGACAGCAGTGGGTGGGGACTCCCTTTGAGCTAGTGGCCAAAGCCTGAGTGATCAGTAAGGACACCAAGTTTGAGAAAGCATAAAACTGGGTGTGGCCCACTTGGCATCATTGCCACAATAACCCACATGACCGCCAGGAAGAAGCTCCACTGATCTTGCTTTCAGTCAACCCAGATGGTCTCCATCTCTCCCAAGCTGAGAACTCTTGATGTGACCTTTGCATGCAATGTGGTTGGCCCCGCCCCCTCCGCAGTGTCCTGGTGGGTTTCTTCTCTCCATTCCAGCCCCTCTCCCTCCTGATATTTCAATGCGCTCTGCTCCTCACTCAGAGCCTCTGCTTCCGTGGCCTAGAATGTTCTCTCTTCCTCCAGAACTGTTCTTATCCTGACCCTGAGCCCTCTGGGAGGCAGGTTAGAGCTCCTTGTCCTGCGCTCTGAGATCCTGCCCTCAGAGGCCCACTTGCCTGATGGTGGAGCTTCTGGGCATTCACTTGCACTGACCATGTCCAAATCTTTGTGCCAAACGTTGTGTTTACAATCTTTAATTGTTGTTTTTCTTAGAGGACTTTCCAAGTTATTTAAGCACCAGACTCCCTTAAATCTAGATCTACCTCTGTCTGTGCTTTCCTTCTTCAGCATTTTTTTTTTTTTTTTTTTTGAGTTGGAGTTTCACTCCATCGCCTAGACTAGAGTGCAGTGGCCGCTCCCGGCCACCGCAGCCTCGATCCACTGGGTTCCGGCGATCCTTCCGCCTCAGCCTTCCAAGTAGCCGGAATTACAGGCGCGCTACCACGCCCGGCTGATTTTTGATTTATTGTAGAGATAAAGTCTTGCTGCCTAGGCGAGTCTCAAACCCGCCATCTCAGGCAATCCACTCACCTCAGCCTCCCGAAGGCGCGGGATTACAGGCTGAGTCACCGAGCCTGGCTTCTTCTGCAGCATTTGATGAAATGACGAGCATCAGTGGTGTCACTGATCCTTGCAAACAGCTGCTCTTCCCTGTATATCATGGAAACAATTCCATGAGATTGGAGACCTCCATCTGATACACGGTCTATCCCCAGTTCCAAGCACAAGGCTCTGCCCACCAACACATGTTTGTTGAATGAAGTGAAGAAGAACTACAGAGTTCAAGTATTCACACACACACACACACACACACACACACATACACACAAAGCCTTTACAGAGCAAAGGGGAAGGGGGCCCTTTATTTGGCACCTATGACCTTGAGGTGATCTGAAACTGAAGGACTTAAGTCAAGCACCTGATGAGCGAAGAATTCCCCAGGTTCTGACCATCATCCGAGGGAGGAGACAAGGAAAGTCCCATGGGGAAGCACAGGTCCCAAAGTCAGGTGGCCATACTGCTCCTAGCAGAGTCAACAGTGAACACTCACAAGCCAGGTTCTTTTGTTGTTGTTATTGTTGTTGTTGTGTTTTGAGTTGGAGTCTTACTCCTTCGCCCAGGTTGGAGTGCAGTAGCACTCACACTCACAGTCACCCCAGCGTCGACCTACTGGGCTCTGGCGATCCTTCCACCTCAGTCTTCCGAGTAGCCGGCACTACAGACGAGCGCTACCACGCCCATCTATTTTTTATTTATTTATTTATTTTTAATACACTTTTATTATTTTATTTTATTTTAGTTTTTAAGTCAATATTTTTAATTATTCTATTGTGGGGTACAGGTAAGGGTTAGGTATACAAATATGCTTCATTCAGGCACCCTTGTTGATAAGAGGTGTCTCCCCGTCCCCAGACAGATGTTTACTACCATTAGTCCCATCTCCCTTCCCCTCCCCCCTATTTTTTATTTTATTATAGAGATGAGTTCTCGTCAAGTTGCCTGGGCTGGTCTGGAACCCACAGGCTCAGGCAATCCACTTGCCTGGGCCTCCCAAAGTGCTGGGATTACAGGCTGAGCCACCGAGCCCAGCCACAAACCAGGTACCCAGCATTTTTTTCCTGAATCTGGCAGCAGGAAATTAAGTAGGAATGAGAGTTAGGCAATCTCAAATAGGATAGGGCAAGAAGCAAACAGAGGCACACTTAGGCAATGTGTAGGACTGGTGGATGTGAGTCCCTGGAGAGGTACAGTAAACAGGCCATAATAGAGTCAGAGAAGATGAACCCAGTTGGAGATGACAGTAGCAGACTTTATGTCCAGCAGGACCCAAGCCAGTGCAGTGCTTCACCTGTCCCAGGTCTAGCTCAGAGAGGTTCAAGAGCCCAGAGAACTTGCACCACAGTTTTGAATAGTTAAGACTGGATGGTAGTGTTGATACCTAGAAAGTCAACATCTGACCTCGTGTAGCTATGAACAGAAGAAATTACGAGAGCATCCAGGAAGTATCCCTCTCATTCCCGCCACGGTACGCTGTCCTCAGCCTGCATGAGGTCTGTGTCCTCTGCCATCCCCATACCTTGCCTTTCCTTCCCCTCAGACTCTGGCACAGCACCTCAAAGCTCCCCAGGTGGATGTCCCTGCTCTGCCCTGCGGGACACTGACACCCAGCTCTGGTCCCCTGTAGCTCCTCTTCTGATGCTCATGGTTACGCCCCTTGCTTTGCCCCATCCAGTGACTCTAGAAGTGTGTGTTCAGGAAGGTGAGGAAGAACGAGGAAGAAGTCGGGAAGGAAGGGAAGAGAATGGGGAGAGCAGGGAGATCTGGGAGCCTGATTCTTCTGTATGGATTGTGCAAGGGCTTATGGTTTTACCATCCTGGTGTTTCTGGGTGTTTCTATAACATAATTCAGATGATTTTCAAGAACTACACCACTGCCACTATTTCAAGAATTCCTGTCATTCTCTTTTCCTTTCCCCCTTGAGGTTTAGATAATGTAGGACAAGGTGAGTTGTCTCAAATTTTCTCCAGGTCAAGGCAGAGGAAGGAAGCCAGAGGTTCTAGTTGGATAAGCAGATAATTTGATAGATAGAGAGATAAACTGATTGATTGATAGAGAGTATTTGCTTACACTTTTATAGTATCTACTGTATTCCAGGAATTGTTCCAAGGAATTTACTTTTATCAAATTTATTTATACCTTGCAACATCCCGAGTTAGTTTCATTGTTTTTCAATTTTTAATTTCTTATTTTATTTTATAGAATGGGTGAATAATCTGGGCAATCAAGGAAACTAGAAACAGCATATTTTTAATATAACTGCCATTGCTAGTTTATTTTATAATCATTTAGGTGAAGTAGGATATAAACTCTGGAATACGTGACTAAACTAAAAAGCTTGTGACTAACAAGAATCAGAATGCATGCCCAGTTTCAGTTAATTTAACATTTCATGCTAATTCAGCAATTAAGGCTTTTTGGATGGCTACAGTTGCTTGGAAGTGGAATTAACTGCCTTTTAAGGAGGTGTGCACCCTGTGATGGGTGTTTTCAAGCAGAGGCCACGTTAATGGCCTCTTTTCTTGGTGTCACCTTGAGTATCACCGGCTCCATTCCTGAGGCCTAGCTGCTCATTTCAAAGGCCTTTCCAGGTGTCTTTAGTGGATGGTGTTTGTCAATGCATATACTATTGGGGAAATCATAATAATTAGTCACTGAAAAGACTTTATATTGGACAGGTGACTTTAAAAGTTTTTAAGTTTTACTTCAAGCTTGGAAGAAGTTATACTATAATAACTCCATCCATAGAATAAATGTTTTCAGATACATTATAACAGTGAATCAGAATGGAGGTTCTGGACTCCAAGCAATTGTGTTTGAGATGCTTCTCCCAATTATGAGCTGTAGGGTGCTGAACTCTTTATGACTCTGTTGTGCCTGTTGTAAAGTGGGAGTAATGATATACCTTACCTCTTAAAGTTATTGTGAGGATGTAGTAAAAGATACAAAGGGTATGTTATAAGAGCTCAATTAATGGGAACTATGATTATCTACAATGGTGGCTAATTGTAGTTCTGCAATGCAATATGCATAATGTAAATATGTATGCACATGTCACCTAAGGTTTATCTAATCCAAAATGCTGTTGAATGGACTTGCTATTATTAATTGCTACATTTTGGCTAAATAAAGAAGTCTAAGGGATATTTGAAATAACTAAGAAATAATAAGAAAGACTTGCCATTGTGTATAATTGCAATGTACAGTCTTTTCATTCAACTGATGATAACCACATAGCAGGCGTCTGAGATGGGTGTTAGTGTCTACTGTTTGCACTTGAGCAGTTGGAGGCCAAGAAGGTTACTGAGTTGTCCAAAACACCCCAATTCCATAGCAGCAGACCCAGAGCTAGAACTCAGGGCCCAGTAGGCGGTGCTAGTCCAGGCTTACTGTCAAGCCAGCTGGAAAAACGAGCATGATTTACAGTTATTTTCAAATCACATGAAGCATTTTAAAACTGGATTAGGGAAGCAAAAAACCATAATGAGACCATGTTAGAAAACAGGCTCGATGATCAAATGGACTTCCGCAAATGTGCAGAAGAAAACGCACTCACTCATGAATAAAGATGGGCCACGATGCTTCCTAGAAGTGGCGCGCTACAGCTCTTCCACGTGTTGAGGTCTTACCTAAAATTTACAAAGCAGGGGAAAATGAGCTAAAATCTTGACCAGGAAGGAGAGAGAAAGAAGAAACAGCTGTGGGCCTCAAGAAAGGTCTGGTATACATAGAAAATAGTGAGCTATTTGTTTAAGGCTTTGCATGATGGGATAGGCATGTTATAATATTAGTATAACTAATTCAAGATTCTGGTTGTCCTTACTGAAAAAGAAATTGCAGGCCGGGCTCAGTGGCTCAGCCTGTAATTCCAGCACTTTGGGAAGACGAGGTGAGTGGATTGCCTGAGCCTGCGGGTTAGAGACCAGCCTGGGCAACTTGGTGAGACCTCGTCTCTATAATAAAATAAAAAGTAACTGGGTGTGATAGCGTGTGTCTGTAGTTCCAGCTACTCGGAAGGCTGGATCAGCGGAGCCCAGCAGGTCGATACTGCAGTGGCGTGAGCATGTGTGCCACTGCACTCCAGCCTGGGTAAAGGAGTGAGACTCCAACTAAAAAAATAAATAAATAAAATAAATAAATAAATAGATAGATAGATAAATTGTGGCATTGGAGAAATTGTGGAAGTTAGGTAAAAGATGATAAACTTGAACTATTTCATTTATCTCCTCTCTTCAGTTTGCTATAACTTTAAAAACTGTTTTGTTTATTCTTAAAATTTGTTTTTTTTTTACAGAAGACTTTGCAGGAATCCTGATTCTCAAAATATCATAAGAATACTGAAAGTAAATTATGTTGTGCATTTTGACAAGATCTATTCGTATGCTAAGGAACGAATGATTTCACTAAGAATTCCTGCTAAGTAATTAAAGGAAGACAAAATTATCAATATTTCCTGCTTCTTAGCATGTGCTGCTTTTACAGATGATACATTGGATTTCCAGTTAAAAACATGTTTAATTCTACTCATTCATTCTAGCAAACCTACTACATTTTTCCTTGCCTGCTTACTCTCAGTATCAATTATTCAGAATTAGTAAGATTTGTGTCTATAAAAATAAAAGTTGTTTAGAAAAGGATAAACCTGGTGCCACTCGGATTGGAGTTGAACTCTCTACGATGTCAACTGATTACCTGTCATTTACCCCTCTGTGCCACAGTTCCCTTGCCTGGCAAATTAGTGTCCTAAGAATACAAGGATTGTGGGGATTAGAGAAAAATCTAACATATACACAGCAGCGAGTGGCCCCTTAGAAACATATGTTATTGTTGTTGTTGTTATACAGACTTTAATTTGAAAGAGTGAAAATACATCTCACAAATAACTGTAATGCAGAAAGCAGGAGTTAACATTTGACACATGTGACCTTTGTGGAGACAGCATATTGCAGACAAATAAAGCGTTGCCTTTTCCTTCCTTTTCTTCCTGTCTAAAGGCTTCTGGAGCAGACGCCCTGGAGTTAAATCTGTCATGTCCACACGGCATGGGGGAGCGAGGAATGGGCTTGGCCTGCGGGCAGGTAAGGACCCAGGGACTGCTGCAAGGTGTAGCTGGTGACTTGATGGTCCTGTGAAGAGTGACTGGCCTCAGGCAGGCATGTGGGTCAGACGCCTGGCTGGAGACGTCCAGATCTGCATGGTTTAAATATTTAGTGTTTAAAAAGTGGAAAATGAGGGAAGCTGGAATTACAGCCACTGTTTAGTTTTATGGAGGAAAATATCACATTATGTGCTTGACAGGAAGTAATCTCATAACAAATAGTTTTTAAAAGCGCTGGAGCAGAATGAGCTGATTTGGAATGCAGAGTCCTCTATTCATTCCCAATGCTGACCCAGCTTCCCTGGAGCCATATACTGTATAAAACGCATTGTTCGTAGCGATTTTGTAGTAAATGGGGCACAACACCAATTGCATTTTACATTTTTTAGCATATGATCATTATTTCCCAACTGTGTTTGGGAAGTTGCAAAAAAAGACTTTGATGCTATTTTTATTTTGGGATACAACAAGTAAAAACTTCATGCAAAAATACTTTCAAAAGCCTAATGAATAAAATGTGAAATAATATGTTAATATATAGAAAATGCTGCATCTTTATGTAACTAGATACCATGAACATGTTAAGGAGCAACGTAAAAGCTTAATGCTAAAAAGGTAAGTGTTTTGCATCTAATTTAGTTATTAAGCCCAGAGGGAAATGCTGTGAATTAAATAATTTTGAAATGTAATTTCTGACAGATTCTCTAGCCCTGAACTTTTATCTCCAAACCTGGTCCAGGGCCTTGTGCATAGTAGGTACCAAATTTTCTTTCTTTTTGTTTTTTCTCCACAAGTCATCAAATTGACTTGAATTAAACTCAGAGGCCTTCAACTCAGGAGGGTAGCAGTTTCTGCTTATTCAAATGAACACAGGTTGCTATTTTCACATTAGCATTCAGGAAGGACTTAGAAGTACTTTGTAAATATTTAATTAACATTCAGAATAGATTTGTGACTTAGGAGGAACTCTTCTTATGCAACAGCAGGAGGGGAGGGGCTGGTCAAATATTCTTCAAGGAGAACCACTCTCCCCAGGTTACTCAGATGTGTAAGTAAGGTAACAGAACCAAAACTCAGGATCACCGGGTGTGTGTGTGTGTGTGTGTGTGTGTGTGTGTGTGTGTGTTATCATTATATCAAAAATTATGACTTCCATGAGTCACACAGTTAGACAAGTCGACTTGTCAAGATGTGTAATATGACGACAATGAGAGCAAATCCTCGAAGGACACCCAGACGGGGACAGGGTTGGCACACCCTTCAGCCAAGTCCAGAATGTCCCTTCACCCATTTCACAGTTTCCAGACCTCAGAATTAATGCATGTGTTAGTTGCATAAATAAAAACAGCTATGGACTATTTTGTTAAGGAAAAAAATGCGTTTCAATTTTTATGCCTTGCCACGAATATGACAGTTATTTAGGAAGTGTTGCTTTAGTCCTGCCTGAATTTATCTTGGGGAGTAG
Source organism: Carlito syrichta (assembly GCF_000164805.1). Classification (NCBI taxonomy): domain Eukaryota; kingdom Metazoa; phylum Chordata; class Mammalia; order Primates; family Tarsiidae; genus Carlito; species Carlito syrichta. Next base: position 394,742 of record NW_007249361.1, read on the forward strand.
GATCTTGCTTTGTGAGCTCGTCTGAATTTCCCCCGCTATTAAGCATCTTAGGTGTACTTTTTCCGGAGAGTTCTTTAGCCACGTTAAGTTTTGCACAACCTTTTACTTGGTACGAACGCCAAATGTTAGCATTTTACAGTCAGGGATATCATTAAGAGTTCAAAAAGCTCTTGGAAAACACATGTTCCAGAAACTGATATCTTGACTGAGGAAGTTTAGGAACATTTCCATTTCACTTACTAGCTGTAATCTCTGAAACTGAAACCAATTTTTCCTGCCAGCCAAGTTTAGAAATTTTCTTTTGAATAATATTCTCTTGTAAATTACATCGTTGAAAAATAAAGTTAATGTAATAATTTTGCTCCACCATATTTTAAATGATTCATCTGCCCCAGGACACACACATATTCCCTTTAAATAAAGGGAAGAAAGAATATTAATGCATTTTTAAAGTGTGGTCTTCTGTCTCTAAACTTTGGCGTGGGCACAGACATGGCTGAAATCCTTCTCCTTCTCTTCCACTGCCTTCCCGTCTCTGCCTTGGGATCCCATTGCTTCTTCCTCTCTCCCTAAGTTTCACAGTCAAGGACACTGGCCAGAGGCGGGATGGGGAATCATGGTCAGTGTCAGAGTCTCTCAGCCGCTCAGGTCCTCCTCCCTGTCACAGCGTGGTCTGGTGTTCCACTGCTGAAACCCGTGGCATGCCAAGCTTAGAACAGCATGCATCACTGGGTGTGGCAAATGTTTGTTTCCATGGCTGGAACATTCGTCTTCCAGAGGTAATGCTTGGATAGTTCATGTGCCTCTCTACACATCTGGGATTTTTTTCTTCATTATCTCACATATTTTTTCCCAAACATATTGTAAGTGAAGAATATTGCCTTTGTACCTAAATAATTTTGCCTGTGTGTGAATATTGTTAGGTGATAGATAGACAGACAGGCAGATATATAGATATAGAAAATAAGTGATTGAAAGTTGTTAAATGTATGAGCAGGCAGGCCATAACCTCTACTGTACAGCATATAGGCATGATAGTTACTTATGAAATTGATAAAAATGAAGAGACTCCCTAGCTGACCTTGGGAAATTGCAGTATTTCCTGCAAAATGCAGCTTCAGATTCAATCTTGACACAGCCCAGCACACTTCTGTGTTCAGAGGCAGTCTTGCTCTGTATTCCATCCACCATGGTGTCACCTTGATCAAGCCACTCACCGTCCTGAAGCACAAGTTTCAGTCCCTAAAATAGAATTTGAACTAGATGATCTCCAAACCCCCTTCCGGCTTTAATATTCTGGAAATGTCGACATTACAGGTAGCAGGCCACTATTATTATTATTATTATTATTATTGAGTTGGAGTCCCACTCTGTCGCTCAGGCTGTAGTACAGTGGCTCCAGAGATCTGGAGCTCAGGCTGTAGTGCAGTGGCTCCAGAGATCTGCTGGACTCCAGAGATCCTTCTGCCTCAGTCTTCCAAGTAGCCAGAACTACAGGTGTGTGCTATCACACCCAGCTAATTTTTTGTTTATTGTAGAGACAAGGTCTCGCCAAGTTTCCTGGGCAGGTCTTGAACCCACGGGCTCAGGCAATCCACTCTCCTTGGCCTCCCAAAGTGCTGGGAATACAGGCTGAGCCACCAAGCCCAGACTACTATGATTTTTAAACTACCCTTAAGGGGCATTGATAAAACAAAGATAACTAAAGAAATAAACAAATGCACATGAAGTTGCTCTTTTTAAACACTTTAACATTTCCTTAGCCGCACAAAGGCAGTGCTTTACTCAGGCAATTATGTCTGTTTACATCCAGTGACCTATTCACTTTCTGGTGTATTTTACTTTATTTAACAAGCATGAGCCCGGCTCTGTGGCTCAGCCTGTAATCCAGCACTTTGGGAGGCTGAGGTGAGTGTACTGCCTGAGCCCGTGGGTTCAAGACCCACCTGGGCAACTTGGTGAGACCTCATCTCCACAATAAATCAAAAATTAGCTGGGCGTGGTTGCACGTGCCTGTAGTTCCAGCTACTTGGAAGACTGAGACGGAAGGATCGCCAGAGCCCAGTAGGTCGAGGCTGCGGTGGTCAGGAGTGTGCCACTGCACTCCAGTCTGGGCGACAGAGTGAGACTCCAACTCAAAACAAAACAAAACAAAACAGAACAAAAAACAAGCATGCATCTGAGTAGCTGTTTTTCAGAATGACTGTGATTGGTAGGATAGACAACATGCACTTGCAGTGGCTCCAGGCAGCTGAGCTGGAGTCTTGTCTCCTTTATCCTGGAGCCTGTGTATGTGTATTGGTGTCACCAGGAATCCTGATGCTCAGGCAGAGGCGAAAATATCCACTTTTGGTTGTGTTGGTTCTAAAGAGTCAAAGTTACATTATAACATGAATCAAAAAAATGTGCTCTTCTGCCTGCCCCTCACAACAACCCTCTGAGGCAGGTTGAGTTTCTTTTTACCCCAGTTTTTGTGGACAAAGGCCCCTTTGGTTGCAGGTGATGGATCTGGCCTGTAGCTGCCAGGGCCTTTAATTTGGTTTGCATGCGAGCCTGAATAGAGGGTGTCAAGGACAGTTCCTCCTTAGTAGGTAATCCAGTGTCAGCATTAAGCATCGCTATTATTAACAGAAAGCCAAGTGCAGGACTAAGTCGACTCTGAAGCTTTCGTAGTTCTAAATTTCATTCCCCTCTTATACGAAAACACAAGCAAACCAGAACCTCCCTCTTTGGTTCTGTCTCCTGGGACTAAGGGAGCTCGCTGATGTCTTAGCATTCAGGTTTGAAGTTGTCTACATGCAATTCATGTAAACCCATTTTCTGTAATAGCACATTACTTCATACATGTAATTGAACTATAATAAATTTCATAAAATGCATCTGAAATGGCACCTCTCTGAGACCTTCCCCTCTTCCTAAATGCTGGTGTTCTTAGCACACTGAGCGAATAGCTCTCTTTTGTCCTACTAAAATAATACTAGGCTGGGCGTGGTGGCTCATGTCTGTAATTCTGGCACTTTGGAAGGCCGAGGCAGGAAGATTGCTTGGGCCCAGGAGTCTGAGACCAGCCTGGGCAAAATAGTGAGATCTTATCACTACAAAAACAAAAACAAAAACAAAAACAAAACAAGCTGGATGGTATGCACCCGTAGTCCCAGCTACTCAGAAGGCTGAGGCAGGAGAATCACCTAAGCCCTGGGGGGGTCAAGGCTGTGATGAGCCATGATCATACTGCTGCCCTCCAGCCTACGTGACAGAGTGAGACCCTGACACACACAAAGCACTATATTAAATTTTGTTTTACTGCTGACTGCAGAACTTTCTTACCCAAGTTTAGACCAGTGCTTAAAAGGCTTTGAATAACTCTTTGTTTTGTATTTAAAGCCATTATCAAAAACAGGTGTATTTGATATTTTAAAAATCCTATTTCTTATTTCTCTTAAAAAATATTGAAAAGATATGGGCATCCTTAGCCAGCATTGCCATGTTGTAATAATGTGTTAGAGCTTAATTAGGCTTCTCTGACACTGTTTCTGGTACATGTAAGTAATAACAAACATCTATCCATTTTCTTTTCTTTTCTTTTTTTTTTTTTTTTTGAGTTGGAGTCTCACTCTGTCACCCAGACTGGAGTGCAGTGGCCGCTCCTGGCCACCGCAGCCTCGACCTGCTGGGCTC
>NW_007249361.1:398485-526654 GCF_000164805.1 Carlito syrichta
TGATTTATTGTAGAGATGAGGTCTCGCCAAGTTGCCCAGGAGGGTCTCGAACCTGTGGGCTCAGACAATCCACTCACCTCAGCTTCCCAAAGGCACAGGATTACAGGCTGAGCCACCGAGCCCGGCTAATCTGTCCATTCTCAAACATGGATCTTGATCCATGTAAGCTCTCTGGCTCACTGAAACAACTCTTCCTCGGGGCTTTGCTGAACCCTGGGTTTCTGGTACCATGGTATTTGCGCTGCTGTCTTTAGTTGGCAGTATCCTTGATTCCTAGACCCTCCCTCAGCTCCCAAAAGAAAAACAGCTGACCTAGGGTGGGGGACATGGGGTGAGTGGCTCTGCCTTCCTGTTTTATCTACCATGTGGCATGTAAGAGGAGCAGGGCAGCGCCCCAAGGACATCTCAACCTGTTACATCACACTCTTGGATGTGTTTTGTTCCTACAATCAGACAACCAAAAATTGTTGTTTTTCTTTTAACTTGTTCCCAAGTTATTTTTAACACAAGCTTTTTACTTCTCCTTGAGTTGATGATGAGCCACAGTGAAGCCTGGAGCCTAGGACTGAGAGGGCTGTGAGGGATTTCTGCTTCCTCTCTCTTAATGTAGGCATGCAGGATAGGAATTCAGGACCAGGAGGTGGCCTCACCTGCCCCTCTTAGGGTGGGCCCTTGAGCTGACCTCTGTCTGGCTCCCTGTCTGGTTTTTCCTGCTGTGACATTTGAATGTATCCACATCTCCAGTCAAACTAAAAAAAGGCAACACAATGGCCTAGGTATTCCTGATACTTTTTTGCAAAATATTATTCCTTCTGCCTGGAATTTATAACTTCTCAGCAGAAATTATCCCAATGGAAATCACCTCTCTAATTCTCTGAAATGATATCGAATTCATGAACTGGGTATACCTTATCAATCACCCAGCCTTTCCATGAGGAAGGAAGAAGAACACACGTGGAAGGGTTGAAATGTGGAAACGTGAGGCTTGCTCTCATTCAAGTTGGTGGTGACCCAGAGTTTGATGGCTGTCAATGAATCTGATTTCTTGACCTGACAGTTTCAAGAGCTACGTAGATGCTATTTCCCTAGCCCAGGAGGATCCCAGCTGTTCAGTGGTTTGAAAGTTTTCCTCATAGGTATGATTGTTGAATAGTTCTCAACTACTTCAACAATGATCCCTTTTGCATAGAAAGTCCCAAGGAGGAACTGTAGTGCCACAGGAGAGCAAGGACCTCTGCTTAGGACTGAGAGGGTCTAGGACCTGAGCAGAGGTGACCGTGCCACTACTGCCATCTGTCACGTCTTGCTCCTCAGTCCACTCCCTTAATTGATACCTATCATCTGCAGAGAATTTTTCTTTTTTCTTTTTTCTTTTTTCTTTTTGAGTTAGAGTCTCACTCTGTCGTCTAGCCTGGAGGGCAGTGGCACACTGACAGCCCGTCACAGCCTCAACCTGCTGGGCTCAGATGATCCTTCCACCTCAGCCTTCCAAGTAACTGGAACTATTTCCTTTTTTTTTGAGTTAGGGTCTCCCTCCATCACCCAGCCTGGAATGCAGTGGTATGATCATGGATCATCGGAACTCAACAGGTTGATGCTGGGGTGGCCGTGAGTGTGCTACTGCACTCCAACCTGGGTGACGGAGTGATATTCCAACTCAAAAAAAAAAAAATGTGGTAAACCTTAAAATGTTCAGTGATCTTAAAAGTTTATTACTCCAGATATCATTACCCAAGGCAATACTTTAATAATTCCGTGATGATCTGTTCTGTGTTCAGACTTAATTTGCCCAAACTGTGTTTAAAAAAAAAGAAGAAAGAGAGAACCTTTTTTTCTGTCTCAACATGCCAAAATTTTTTGATTAGACATTAACCACAGATTATTACTTTTACCCTTGCCAGAGAGCAGGCGTTTGTCATCAGGAAAACAATCCAAAACTAAGCATGAAGACTGCAGTGCCCAGATGTGCTGGAATTTCCTCTGGGAAATAAAGCCTTCCTTCGGCAGTTGGGTTAATAGCCCTTGGTCTCAACACAGCACATTGTCCAGGATGTGAGGACCACAGCTCAATGTTGAGCAGGTTCCCATTAGATGCCTATGAAGGGACAACATAAAGATGCTTGTTTAAAGCTGAAGGAGCTGACAAGTGATGAAATTTCCTATGTTTCCCAGAGAGTTGAAACTAGGGAATATGAGAAATTCCAAAGGTTAGTGAAAGGAACATGGGAGCCCTATCAGTGCTACAACACAACACACTGAAACTGCAATGACCTCCTGGGTATCTCTTGGGGAAGCTCAGGTGAGGAGCACGGTCGAGTTCCGCTTGCCTTTTGACCGGTGTGTACCCTTAAGACATCCTCTACTCAGGTCCTTGATTCCTCTAACCCCTCTGACTTCGAACTCTAAGATACGCCCTGAATATAGTGTTTAATCAGGCTCTAATCAGCATGGATGCCTGTAGGTTTGGACTAGAGAGTTGGAACTTGAGTTCTATAAATTGACCAGATAGCCATGGCATAGATAAGGTTGGTCTCAGTGGGCTGAGCCACCAGTACATCATGGTCACAGGCTTGGAAATCACTGCACTGTGAAAGGGCATTGTTCTGTGAAGAAACCAGAAACAACTGCATGGGATACACTTCTGCAAAAGTGACTAAAGTCTAAATTAGCCATATGCATTGAATTTACCCTGTTTTATTTTCCTTGTAGCATCATAAGTTTTGAAGTGATTTAAAATTAATGATCAACTTGTTTATGAGAAATAGTCTCTCTAATCAAAAAGAAATATTTGTTTTATCCTGTATTATGTTGCCCAACTTCCTATTTGGTTTTAGTTCTCAGCTATTTGCACAGACATGGGAGCTTACACAAGTAGATAGCTAAGGGGCCTGCAAGAGGCATTTATGCAACAGCCAATATTTTGCCTAAAGCTCCATGAGTTTTTCAATTGGAGTTATTATGTTGGTTAATGATAAAGATGATTCTACTTTTAAAAGTTATAAATTTTTAGTAGCAAGTAACATTATTTAAAGCTAACTGAAGTATCATTTCTAGGCCAGGGAAGAGTATTATTTTCTTTTTAAATTTTTTTTTCTATTTTAAAGATGTCGGGTACAATTCAGGATTAGGTATACAAGAGGTCATCATACAGGTAACGCTTGGGTCTCCCTTTGATTCACACTTTGACTGGTTTGAGATCAGGTGCCCTTATTGATGTAGTGCCCCATCCCCACCCCAGCAGTATTCTACTACTGCCAATCTCTTTCTTATTGTATGTTCAGGGTCTGCTTATGAATGAGAATATGTGGTACTCAGTTCTTTGTTTCTGTGTTAGATCATTGAGTATGATAGATTATAAATCTATCCAAGTTGTTGTAAAGTTCATGTTTGTCCTTCTTTATGGCTGCATAATATTCCATTGTGTATATGTACCACATTTTTTTCATCCAGTCCAGTTTCAAAGGGCAGCATGATTGGTTCCATGTCTTTGCTATCGTTAATAGTGTTGCAATAACCATATGTGTGCAGGAATCTTTTTTGTAGAATGATTTGAGTTCCTCCAGGCATATTCCCAGGAGGAGGACTGCTGGGTTGTATGGAAAGTTAATGTCTAATGTAGGCAAACGATCACATGGCAATAAATAGTATCACATATAGTAGCAAATAGGTAGATCACCTGATCCGTAGATGTAGGAAAAAACAACTACATTTATGTTTTTTAATGAAATGTGTTTTTTATTGTTCTCAGCATTTATTATATTGCAGAAATAAGCAGCAAACATATTTTTTAATGTTTTTTAAAAATTACCCTCAAATGATAATTGTTGAGTATCACCGTGAGCTTGATAAGTATAGTAGTTATTTGTATGTTTGTTAGCTATAGCATAAAGTTGAACTGAAAACGTCATTGGCCTAAAGAGAGAGACGGAGTGAGGTGGGGAGGACAGACTGTGATCTTAGTTCATGATACCAAGAGTTCAGAGTGTAACACTGTACCAGAAGAATAGGTGTCAGCAGTGCAGAGCAGAAATGAGATGGGGAAACAAAATTACTAAGATTTGAGCACAAGCATGGAGGGAGGTTCAATTATGGGATTCAGCTAGCCTGGATCATTGGGAGATCTGGTGGGCAGGTTAAGTCTCGCATTAGAAACCACAAAGGACTCAGGAGTAAAGGAGACTGCATGTTAGGTTAAAAGCAATGTTGGACCAGAAAACTCGTATGCATTCAACAGCTAAGAGTAGAGGACACAGAGTTCCTAATAAGGCAAGAGAAGGGGTAAGGATTAAGACAGACCAAAAGGTATAAGAAGCACTGCTTTCAGGAAGACTTTAACATTAAGGTACTTCTATCTCCCAGAGGAAGTTTTTACACACTTCCTGTTGGAGTAGAGCCCGTCTTTCAGAATGCAGTCTGCCTGAGTCCTGTCAGGAAGGAGGCCTGTGGATTTGCCTAATTAAGGAGATATTGAGCCAAAATAATAGGTAAGTTCGGGAAAATAAATGTGTTAAAGTCATGGCATTTTACAACTTAGGAATATTGATTGAAGATCGAAGACCCTATGGCTTTGGCCACCATCCCATGGGCAGCCACATTATCTGAGAACTGCAACAACCCTCCAGATAAACATGAGGCCGTGCTTATTGGGAACCACAGACTTTATGCAAACACAAAGTCTCTCTTGACATTAATTATATTGTAGAGATCTTATTGACAATCATGTTTTGTAGCTGTTCTCTCACTGAAAGCACTTTGTTTATTAGCAATATGTTTAATAAATATATTTACCCTACCGGAAAAGTTATGTTTAAGAAGAAATCAATTTAAAGCATGAATTGCAGTTTTAGCCCCTTTGAGATATCTTCAACAGCTTTCTTTCCTCATGGTATTTGCTACCTACAACAGATAAGAATTCCTTATTCATCTGATGACCTAGCCTCAAACAAATTCATGATTTCGAATTACAAATCCTAGAGGGTTGTCACCTTTCCACTTCAAACCATCTGCTGATATCTGTGATTCTAGTATTTTCAGTATACTCTCCTCAATCCCCACTACTCAGTGCATATAAAAAACTTTCTTTTAAAGGGAGCCATTCTTATTTTAAGCAATTTAAAATTTACACTTAAAACATAAAATATTTTGTATACCTGAACACAATAAAGACCACATAGGATGAGCCTACAGGAAACAAAGCACTCAATGGTAAAATAATTGAAACTCTTTCCTCTAAGATTCAGAGCAAGACAAGGATACTCACTGTCATCACTTCTGTTCAAAGTAGTATTAGATAACAAACAAGGTGAGAAACAAATAAAAAAGTCAATCCCATTTACAATAGCTTCAGAAAAGAATACATAGGAATAAATTTAACCAAGTAGGTGAGAGCTCTCTACAAGAAAAACTACAAAACACTGATGATAGAAATTATAAATGACACAAACAAATGGGAAAACATCCCATGCTCATGGACTGGAAGACTCAATGTTGTTAAAATGACCATACTTCCCAAAGCAATCTACAGGTTCAATGTAATTCCTGTCAAAATACAAATGTCATTTTCCCACAGAATTAGAAAAAAACAATCCTAAAATGGAATGAAAAAAGAGCCTTGATAGCCAAAACAATCCTATGCAAAAAGAACAAAGCTGGAGGCATCACATTAGCTGACTTCAAATGATATTACAGGGTTATGGTAACAAAAACAGCATAGTAATTGTGTAAAAATAGACATGTAGATCAATGGAACAGAATAGAGAGTCCAAAAATAAAGCCACATATCTACAGCTAACTGATATTGAACAAAGTCAACAAAAATACATACTGGGATAGGATACCTTATTTAATAAATCATGCTTGGAAAACTGGAGAGCCATTTGTGGAAGAATGAGACTGGACCCCTATCTCTCACCAAATACAAAAATTAACTCAAGATGGATTAAAGACTTAAATCTAATATGTGAAACTATAAAAGTCCTGAAGAAAATATAGGAGAAACTCTTCTGGACATTGGCCTTGACAAAGAATTTATGACTATGATCTGAAAAGCAAATGTATCAGAAATGGCAATTAGACAAATGGAACTTAATTAAACTAAAAAGCTTCTGCACAGCAAAATAAATAACAGAATGAACAACCTACAGAATGGGAGAAAATATTTAAAAACTATGCAGCTGGCAGAGGACTAATATTTGTAATATACAAGAAACTCAAACATCTCAAAAACAAACACACACACACAAAACACACACACAAATTTAAAAGTCGGCAAAGGACATGAACAGACATTTTTCAAAAGAAGATATACAAATGACCAATAAGCATATGAAAAATCATGAATCATCAGAGAAAAGAAAATTAAAACTACAAAGAGATACTACTTTACACTAGTCAGAATGGCTATTAAAAAGTCAAAAAAATAGCAGAATCTGGCAAAGATATGGAGAAAAGGAAACATGCATATACCGTTGGTGGGAAAGTAAATTAGTGTAAACTCTATGGAAAAATGTATGAAAAATTTTCAAATAACTAAAAATTGAACTGTCACTGGATCTCTACCCAAAGAAAAATAAATTATATCAAAAAGTAAACTGCATTTGTATGTTTATTGCGGCACTATTCACAATAGCAAAGATATGGAACCAAGCTAAATGTCCATCAGTGGATGACTGGATAAAGAAAATTATATAAACATATAAATAATATTACATATTATATATAAAATTTTATATAATATGTAAATATATACAATTTCCATTTTATATATAATGGAAAACTATTTAGTCATAAAAAATAATGAAATTATGTCTTTTGCAGTAACATGGATAGAACTAGAGGCAATTATCTTAAGAGAAATAACTCAGAAACAGAAAGTCAAATACCGCATGTACTCACTTATATGCAGGAGCTAAATAATGTATACACATGGACATAGGAATGGAAAATAGACATCAGAGATTCAGAAGGGTGTGACAGGAAGGATGAGGGATGAGAAATTACTTAATGTGTACAATGTATACTATTTGGATAATTGCTACACTCAAAACCCATGTTTCACCACTACATAATGTATTCAGCCATGCAAGAAAACTGCACTTGTACCCCTTAAATCTATTTTTAAAATAGTACTGGGAGCCCTGCCAGAGCAATCAGGCAAGAGAAAGAAATAAAAGGCATGCATATAGGAAAATAAGTTAAATTGCTATTTGCTGGTAACATGATCTTATATAGAGAAAATTCTAATTATTCCACCCAAAACACCTGTTAGGACCAATAAATGAATACAGTACAGTTTCATGATAAAAAATCAGCAAACAAAAATCAGTAGTGTTTCTATACACTGACAATGAACTGTCCAAAAAAAAAAGAAAATCAAGATAACAATTCCATTTACAACAACTAACAAAAAAGTAAAATACGTTAGGAATCCATTTAAACAAAGAGGTAAGAGATCTTCCAGTACACTTAAAACTATAAAGTGTTAATGAAGTAAATTGAAGAAGATCAAAATGGAAATTTGTCTTCTGTTCATGGATTAGAGGAATTAATATTGTTGAAATGTTCATGTCAACCCCTAAATCTATGTACAGAATCAGTGCAAAGCCTATCAAAATTCTAATGTCATTTTTCATGGAAACAGAAAAATAATTCTAAAATTCATATTAAAGTAAAAAAAAAAAGCTAGATAACCAACACAATCATAAACAAAAAGAACAAAACTGTGGGTATCACACTAATTGATTTCAAACTATATTACAGAATAATAGCAATTAAAACAACATGGTAGTGGCATAAAAATACACTCCTCAACCAATTAAACAGAATGGAGAACCCAACAATAAACCCATGAATATATGATCAATTGATTTTAGATAAGGGTACCAAGTGTAACCCCTGGGAAAAAGGATAGTCTCTTGAATAAATGATGTTAGGAAAACTGGAACTCCGTATGCAGAAGAAATATATTGGACATTTATCTCACACTATTCATAAAAATCATATCAATATGAATTAAGAACTTAAACATAAGACCTGAAACTGTGAAACTATTAGAAGAAGAAAACAAGAGAGGAAATGCTACATAACACTGACCAGGGCGATGATTTTTTAGATTTGATCTCAAAAGCATAGGCAACAAAAGCAAAAATAGACAAATTGGATTCAGCTGAATAAGAAGCTTTTTCACAACAAATGACACACTTAGCAGAGTGAAGAAATGGCCTATGGATTGTAAGAAAATATTTTCAGGCCATACATCTGACAAGGGGTTAATAACCAAAATATATAAGGAATTCAACTCTGTAGAAATAAAACAACTAATTCAACTGAAAAACACATGAGAGACCTGAATAAACATTTCTTAAGAGAAGACATACAAATGGCCAACAGGCACATGAAATAATGTTCAACATTACTAATTATTAGGAAAATGCAACTTAAAACCATTGCAAGGTATCACCTCACACCTGTTGGCAAGGCTGTTATAACATGGCGAAGGTGTTGAGGAAAAGAAGCCCCTGCACACTCTGAGTGGAATTGTGAGTCAGTGCAGCCACTGTGGGAAACCGCAGGGACATCCCAAAACCAAAAACAGAGTGACCACATGATTTGGCAGCCCTGCTTCTGGCTATTTACCTGAAAGATTAGAAACTAGTTTGCTGAAGCAATGCCCACACCCCTATGGTCATTACAGCACCACTCACAGTTGCCAGTTTACAGAATCAACCTCAGTGTCCGTCAATAGGTGAATGAATAAACACAATGTGGGATATATACACAGTGGAATATCATTCAGTCTTAAAAAAGAAAGACTTTTTGTCATTTGAAGCATGAATTGAATTGTAGAACATTATATTAAGCGTGGTGAGGTGTGGCAAGCACAGAGAGACAAATATCACATGTATTCACATGTGGGCTCTCACACAATCAAATGTAAAGAAATGGGAAGCAGAATGGTAGTTAACAGAGGCTGAGGGGTGGGAAAATGATAGTCAAAGGGTACAAGGCCTCAATTAGACAGGAAGAATAAAGTCGTGTTTTTTTTTAATCTATGAGATCTGTTGTACAATATGGTGAATAGAGCAAACAATAACATCGTATGTTTCAAAATCACAAAGGGAGTAAATTTCAAATTCCCCCCAATAAGTATTTGATATGATATATATAATATATAAATTAACTTGATTTAATGATTACATATTGTATTCATAAATCATAACATTACTTTGCACCCCATAAACATATACAACTACAATTTTTCAATTTGTAATTAAAAAATATAAATTATAAAAGATTTTGAATATTAAACATATTATATGCTCATTATCTCTATAGAGATGATAGATAGACAGAGTTGATGAATACACTGAAATAAGTTTCCCAGTAGATATCAAATAAGGAAGTGTGCTTCCGAGGTGACTACAGTTATCGTGATTAAATATATCCTAAGATAATAAATGCACAAAGGATTTCTATGGTGAATAGAAATTGAGCTTGTTTAGTCACTTCTCATATTCTAGGACAGTGCTAGGTATTTCTACACATGGTATGGCATTAGCTTCTCCAGCAACTTTGAGGGGAAAGACAGAACATTTTTTGTGTTACAAATAAATAAGTGACTCTGGAACGATTTGCTCTCCATAGCGTCTCTAGGGATTGATGTGATTCTGGCACATGGTAGTTGTTCAGTAATAATTCTTGGAGAGATTTACAAAGAAATTAATGAAGGAATGAATGAGTGAAAAACTGAATGGATCCATCCTTTCATACAAAATGTCTTTGTGTGCCATTGACAGCGAGATCCTGACAGGACTGTTCATGTGTATGACTTAGGAAAGCAGATCTTGACTTTTTTAAGTTGAAAACTTGCATATCAAACTGATTTTCCTGCATCTGTGACCAATCTAACAACTTGTTCTGATATTCGTTGTCTTCCATCTCTGCTAGTTCAAGCTACCAGTGTTTGGCTTCCCCAGTCTGTTTCTTGAGTTTGATCTACACGTGTTCGTCCTGAAGTCTATACCACCATGTGTGGGCATCACTTTCAGCTCCCTGCACGGAATAGAATTGAATCTCCTTTTCAGGAGGTCCATCTATAGAGCGCATTCGTCACTTCTGCTTAAGAGTGAGCATGTTATACATTTTACTGGAAGGGTTCGGAGGATGAAAGAAGTTCACATGGCTGAGTGTGACTTCCTTCCACAAGCCCGTTACACTCCATGAAGGAGGTCTGCACCCAGTGATAAGGAGAGAAAGAAAGCACCCTACCCAGGCTGGCCCTACGTGAGTTTTGAGATGAATGCCCACTACCCAAGGGCACACAACTCTGGGTCCCAGATGCCCCAGATGTCCCCACATAATCTGTTGGAGAGCAGGTACAGTTGCTGACCTCTGCCACGCTCCTCATTTTCCAAGCTCTGACCCAGGGCTAACTCATTTAGTTCTTACAGCCACTCTGTGGCATATTTTCTATTATTCCTGTTTTACGTAAAAGATGGGGGACTAAGAGACAGAAAGTGTAAGTGGCATGGTCAGGGCCCACAGCAGGGTCACATGGCTGTGTTGAGACCCAAGTCCTGGCAGAATGGCTCAAGAACTTGTGCTCCTGACCCTCAGCCGTCACTGTTTCTCAAAGAAGAATTTTAAAGACACCATCCCTAGCCTTGTCAGCCATAAACATGATTGACAGAAATCCTCACGCGATGCTTCTCTGTTTGAAGACAGTGCCGTTTGTGGATGTCACGAATGCTCCTCTATAGAAATACTACCGAAAAGGCCAGCTTCTGGAAAATGATTGGTAAAAACTATTTGAATGATCTTTACTTCTGTGGGACTTCAGTTTTTTCTGCAACCAAATTTATTTCTAAAGAGAAATTCTAACATTTAAAAAAAATCTCCAGACATGATGAAAATATCATACAATTTTCCAGCTATTAAAATTAATCTCCAAGATCTGATTTCTATCTTAAAAATCCAAATTGTTCAAGTTTGACATCATCTTTCCCAGAAGGAGGGTATGTATGTATCAGCATCAAGACACTGCTCAGGAAGAAGGTGAGGACTGAGGAGATGAGGAAGAGAGACCCCAACAAAGGAGACGAGAGTGAATTCAGCCTTTCTCCAGCTGGTGGAAAGTCCTGGTCTGTGAGAGGAATCCAGCTCCTGGGAGCCCCTCCTGCCCTGCCTGCCAAGGTGCCCCCAGTCCTTTACAAAGGGGTAATCATCAAGCCGTCCAGGCGGCAGGGAGCATTTTCCCACAGCGACGGTCCTTCTTGCAGCCTGGCAGCGAGTGACCACAATAAATGATACCCTGCTCCACGGGCCTGTGACACGATGCACAGAAGAGCAGCGGGGGTGTCGGAAAATCCATTATTGGAAATTTTTGTTTCTTTTTCTTAGGAGATTCCATGCTGCTCTCTCACTGTCATCTTGTTCCTTTCTTCCCGGCTATTGTTTTGAGGGTTTTGTGTCTGACAGTTCTTTTCTGCTGCCGGTTTTGTCCTTTTTGTTACCTTGTTTCTGCCTCCATGGGCTTCCCACCCCCTCCTTGATCGCGTGTGTTCTGAGTGTTGTTCCCCTATCCTGTCGCTGTCGCTCGCCTTCCTTCTCTTTCTCTTTTCGTCTTATTGTCTCACATAATCCAGAGAAACAAAGTCCCTTTTGTCTGGGGTCTTCTACATGGTGTTATAGAGTTGTCACTTTCCCTTCACAAAGGTGCATTTTGCTGCATGTGCTGTTCATCTGGGTTCCAAAAAGCCCAAACACCCATCCGGGGAGTGCCAAGGCCGATGGTAACAAAAAGCCATTACAATAGCCCACAGCACCGGGTTTTGAGAATGGCGAGGACCTTTCCTTCCCTGGAGATCAGTTTACATGGAATCTGTATTTGTGTAACTAATTTCCGATGGTTCGAAGTTTTCATCTTTTCCCCAAGAGCAAGTCTTTTTCAAAGTGGCAGTGTGTAGACACTGTCCCTTGTCAACCCAAGGATCTGCTGTTCCTTCATTGTTTTCCCACTGACTGGGGGGACAGCCTGCAAGACAGTCCCCGTGGGCGGAGCTCCCACTATGCCGTTAGTGCACTGGCTGAACAACCGTGTTGGGGCATGCCTGTGCAGGGATGAGGGACACTGGGCCCGTAGTGTTGCTGTGTGTTTTACATTCTTCCACTGATCACGTCCCTCATCCCTAGTTTCCTTCCTCCTCTGTGGACATGCCATGCCCTTGTGGCCATCTGTCTTCCTCCAGCCCTCTGCCTCTAGGGTGCCTTCTTTTTTTATTTGGAGTTATTTCAGAGGACTTCCAGTCTTTCTGCCTGAGATTTCACCTGCATCAGATTTAAAAGTTCCAAACTTGCGGTGATTACCCAAGAATGTGCCAGATGCTTCAACCCTATTTTTGTGTTTCAGTTAAACATAAATGAAAGCAGTAACCTCACCTCTGGTGTGACTGAATGTTTGTAACAGTTACAGCACCTGCATATAACTGAATGAATAGGTATACCTAGTAAACATCAGTGACTTACGTCAAGATCTCCACCTGCGTGCTGCCTTTCCCAGTGTTCAGCTTCCTGTTTTTTAAAGTGTTTCCTCTCCGTCTGCTTTGATGTGCCTGCCTGGCTGTCTCTTTTTGTAATTGTACTCTTTCCTAATTCTGTTTCTCCTGAATCACCTTTGATTGTGTTTGTCTCTCGGTTGTGTTTTTTAATTCCTTCTATCTTTTGTACTTTGCTGTATTCTAAGGTTACTTCTATTTCTATTTTTGTTATCGTTAATTTAAATAAGAATTGCTATATAGTTCAAAACAGTCAGTTTTCTCTTTTCTACCACTTACATGACAGGTCTCCTGTCTCTCTTCTTATGTCCTTCATAGTTTTGGTTTCTTCATTCTCATGTCTCGAAATTTCTAGTTATGTATTTTATTCATTCAATGATTTCTCTTTTTTATTTCTTTTCTTGCCATTTTGAATTCTACACCTTAACTTTTTCCTATATCAGGGTTACTTTTAAAAGAAACATTGATTCTTTTAATATCATTTTGAAAACACCATGGAATCAACCCTTATTTTATTTCTACTAAATGGTCTTTCAGAGTATATGCTCCGACTTGTCATGTAGTTCTTTTTAAGCACCCACAGTCATAAGTCAACTCTCTTCAGCTTCTAGATGCAGTCAAATGCTCATGCCAGACCTCCTTGCAGTTTTAAATTATTTCTTCTCAGTTTGGAGAAGAGGGAGGAACAGATATAAAGAGCTATGAATACATGAAAAGGGGGATAATAAACTGAAAGCACATAAGTAAATGTGATAGCTGGAATACTTGTGTTCTTAGAGGAAGTCACAGGGAGAGCATTTATGGGGACAGAATAGAAGATGCAAAGCTCAGGGACCCTCCTAAAGACTTGTTCCTGACGGTACAATAATGTGCAACCCACTCCAACCAATGCAGGGACTTTTCTCCAAGTTCACTGACAGAACCTCCTTCATTTCTTTCCTAGGTGGCTGTGCCTTGCTGAGGCCCGGCCCCTGTCTTACACATCTTGGACATGGCCACTCACTCTAAAAGTGCATGTCTCCAGTCTCTTTTGTATCCTCTGTTGTGGCACTATCAACCAGACCCCACTTGTGACATCAACACTTAGGTGAAGGACTACATTTTCAAGTCAGTGCATCAAATAATCCTGCTCAGCTGTGTCAGATAGTTTTATTCTGCTTCTCATGTTGTGACCCATGGCGTCATTTGAAGCTCAGTTCTGGTTGTGCCTTGCTAGTGCCAATTTTAATACAAAATCTGTCACCTTTCAAAACAACCTCTCCAATAATAGGCTATTAATCTATCAGTTCATTTATTTCACGGACCCCTGGAGCCTAAACGCCGAGGTAACCTTGGTTTTGTCCAGTGGAGTTCAGCCACCTACACGAGTTGTCCAGTCTTATCTATGGAGGAGTAAGTGTAAAAATGCTGTGGGCAACTCACATTCCAGTGTAAATTGTGAATGTAGAAAGAAAGTAAATTGGAAGAACTAGATTCTTTTTAAAAATAGTTGTGTACACTGATAAACTTTAGATTAAGAAGCTGCTGACAAAAGACATTTTTGGTTGGCACAGTGATCATGCATGTAATCCCAACACTTTGGGAGACTGAGGTAGGAAGATTGTTTGAACCCAGATTGGAACAACAAAACCAGCCTGGACAACATTGCAAGACCTCATCTCTACTTAAAAATAAAAACAAATTTAGCCAAGCATGGTGGTGCACACCTGTATACCCAGCTACTTGGGAAACTGAGGCAGGAGAATTGCCTGAGCCCAAGAATTGGAGGTTGTGGTGAGCTCTGATTGTGCCATTGTACTCTAGCCTGGGACAGTGAGACCCTGACTCTAAATATAAAGATAGATGAATAAATAAATAAGGCATTTGTACTAAAGCCTATGGTTTGAACTTTCTTCCTTCTTACCATCCATATTTTAACCAGTATTATGATAAAGTTTAATCCTTTTTCGTTTAAAAGGAGATGTCAGTTTCCCCATGGCTTGCTTTCTTTTCTTTGGTCACATTTCCTGTCACTCCACCTCCATCTCTTTCCAGCCAAGAGGAGTGGTCTCTAGAGCTGAGATGGCTTTCTCCCACTGAGTTTTAATTATTTTTCTCATAATTAGCTTTATCTTTTTATTTCTTAATTATAGTTCTTCTCTTTGCTTACTCAGCATTTTTCTGGTTTGAATCTGCCCCAAAGTGTTTTTCATTCTTTTAAAATCATTGTTACCTTTTTTTTTTTCAAAATTAAGAACTTGTAGGATTGACTTACTTTGCTAATTATGGATCATTCTCGTTTTTTTTTTTTTTGAGAGCATATTATATGCCAGGAAACATTTAGCCACATTATATTATTTAATCCTCAAACAACCCTGTGAGCTAGCACTACAATTATTTCTAATTTTATAGATGAGGACACTGAGACATGGAAAAATTGAGCAGTTTGGCCAAAATTCTGCAGCCAAGAACTGACCACAGGTTGTCTGGACTACACACCTACACTCCATCACCACTTCGTAGCTCTCCCATGAAAGGACACCAGGTTGTATTATCTGATGTTAATCTTGATGTGGGAGCAGGAAATATCCTCATTGTATCCTTCCTCATCATGAATTCTGATGAGAGCTTAGAGAATTGAAACAGAGTCCGGTCGAGGTTGTGGGAGAGGGTGTCGAAACCTGTGGCACCAGTGTCTCAATCTGTATCTCTTTGCCCGACCTCCTGGCTCCCTCTGTCCACCAACCACATGATATTAGGCTACATGTGACAACTCTTGTCTTACCTCAGCTTCGAGAGTAGACACTTTCTAAGGACAAGGTCTATGTCACATTATTTTTCATTTCCCTCCCATTGCTTCAGAGATTCATATTTTCCAGAAAAGGCCAAAAATTATAAGTGCTTGTGGATGAGCTTTTCACAAAGATGTGCTGTTGAGTGCTCAAGCTGTATCAGCTGATTTTCCTCAATGTTCAGGAAGAAGGAAGTCAAGGCATTTTCCTTCCTTCCATGTAGGCCGATAGAGGCACCTTGGAGGCCTTCTTGAGTTGTCTATTTTGCAAGAACTTCATCCTGTTTTTCACATTTTTATTTTCCTTAGTCCCTAGAATTGGGTAGGAAAAGTAAGCAGGGTTACTTGGCTAAGAGTTAACTGTTTATTTCGTAGAATGAGGCAATCTCAGATACTTGAAAAGGTTTTGTAGAATTTCAAATAAATGTTCCCAAAGAGCTTATGTTTTTCTTTCGAATTACAGTTTGACAACATTTAATCCCTTGTTACTGCTTTGTCACACTTTTAATTGAATTATTCAGAACATGAAACAAAAGGAAAGAATTGTAGATAGCACAGTAATATTAACAGAATTACCAGAGTGCTGAGAATTATTAAAGAGGACATTATGTTTGTTAATCGGGCATTTAATTTTTCTTCTGTTTGTTGATGGAAAACATCCTCTTGGAAAGGATTTTCTCAAAAACCTTAATTGTGACAATGCCTTCTTAACATCCATGAATATACTGTACAAGCAAAAGCTGTTTGAAACCTAATTAGTCAAAAAGATTCCTAGTTTCCATTTTAACTGTAGAATGGCTGACCGACATTCCAGTCAGATTTGTTTTCTGTACATGGGAGAAAGCAGGCCTTGCAAACAGGCTTTAACAAATCATACCTGCTGGAAGGAAGGTTTTAAACTATTATGGACAATAGCAAAAAAGAAAAGAAAAGAAAAGAGCTATGTTGTATTCTTGAAAAATACTGAGAGTGGATACTAAGTGTTCTCACAACAAAAGGAAGATTCTGTGAAGTAATGGGAATACATGTGATAAACAGCTAGATTTAGCCATTCCACAATATACATATACTTCAAAACACCATGCTGTTCATAATAAATACAAATAATTTTATCTGTCAATCAATAACTAAAAAAAAAAAAAAAATACCAGAGAGTCCTCCCTCTACTTACATTAGAGGTCAGTATAACCTTGATATTTAAAGGTCTGTGCAAGAAAGGAGATTTCCAGACCAGTGTTCTTGGTGAATGCCAACTCAAGACACCAAACAAAAATGGGCATGCTGAATCCAGGAAAACATTAGAAAGATTAGTAAAGTGAGTATGGCATGACCATGTGACGCTTATCTCAGTAAGTCAAGGTTGGTTTAACCAAGAAAGTCATCACATAAGCAGGCCAAAGCAGAAGAATCATATTCATATGATCATCTCAACAGACACAGAAAAAGTGTTTGATAAAATTCAGGATCCATGCACAATTTTTTTAAAAATTAGAAAACTATAAATAGGAAGGCACTTTCTTAAAGTGATCAAAGATGTTTACAAATTAACTGCAGCAAACATCAGACTTAATGATTAAATATGGTAACTGTTTCTTTAAAAACAGAAATCAGTGAGGGGGGCATGCTATTAGCATGTTCATTCTACATTGTGCTAGATAAACGAGGTCAATACAATAAGGCTAGACAAATAGATATAAAATTTTGAAGATTTAAAAAATAAAATTATGGCTGGGTGCAGTGGTTCCTGCCTATAATATCAGCACTTTGGGAGGTTGAGGTGGGGGACCTGCTTATACCCCAGGAGTTTAAGATTAGCCTGGACAACATAGTGAGACCTCGTCTCTACAAAAAAGTAAAAAAAAAAAAAAAAAACATTGCCAGGTGTAGTGGTGCACACCTGTAGTCCCAGCCACTCAGAAGACTGATGCCAGAGGATCGCCTGAGCCCAGGAGATTGAGGCTGCAGTGAGTCATGAGTGTGCCACTGCACTTCAGCCTTGGCGACAGAGAGACTCTGACTCAAAAAACTAACTAAATAAATAATAAAAATACAAGGATGAGGAGAAAATAACATTCACATATCTTCTGAATATCTACCCCAAAAATGCCTAAAAGAATCTGCTGGTTTATCAACTTATATGGATGTTAAAAAGACCAATAATAGCCAAAGTATCCTGTAACAGAAACAAATTACTTATTTAATCTTTGTTGTTGGTTAGAAAATATTTATATAGCATTTATTTCATGCTAGACATTGTTCTAAGTGCTTAACACATATTAACTTGGCCATAATTACTAACAATTCTTAAAAAGCTGTAGCTCTTGAGATAGTGGTTTTGGCACAGGATTAGATAAATTGAACACAGTCATAGAACTGATAAGATGTAGAAGGGAACTTGATCTGTGTCTGAGCTATCACTACAAACTAGTGGGAAAATACTGGGCTATTAACTAAACAGTACTGGGACAATTATTATCTATGCAAAAAAAGAAAAAAATCAAGTTCAAGTAGCTACACTCGAATGTGATAGGCAGTACTCTAAACGTTTAGAATACAGTAATGGGAAATGTCTTATTCACCTTGTGATCTATAAGGATTTCTTAAACAAAACAGAAAAAGCACAAATCATACCAAGGAAAGTTTGATAAAATTTGTTAATCAAGAGATACTATATGAAGAGAATTAGGATACTGAATATAAATTAGGAATAAACATTTGTTCTACAAGCAACTGACAGAGGAGTAATATTTATAATATGTGCATTTCTTCAAATTAAGAAGTACAGACAACTCGGTATAAAAATGAGCAAAAGTATCAATCACTCAGTTAAGAGAAAAGATAGTAATAACATCAAATCTAGAAAAAAACAAATGCCCAACTACAAGCGTATTTTGTTCGAGATAGAAGAGATAGTAAAACTAATAATTATACAATGGACAGCAATGAAAATACAGCAATAAAAATGAGTGATGTGGGCTATATGCAAAAACATAAATGAATTGTTGGTATATAATGTTAAATTGATAAAGGAAGTTATAGAAGAATCAGTAAGAGTACTGTTTCATGTCCATATGAGATAAAGATATTTAATACTAAATGCCATGTGGTAAAATTTGTTTTTAATTTTTTATTCATTTTATTTTATTTTATTTTTTTGAGTTGGAATCTCAGTCTGTCACCCAGGCTGGAGTACAGTGGCATACTTGCCGCCACCCAGCGTTGACCTGCTGGGCTCAGGTGATCCTTCTGCCTCAGCCTTCCAAGTAACCGGAACTACAGGCGTGAGCTACCATGCCTGGTTAATTTTTTGATTTATTATAGAGATGAGGTCCCACCAAGTTGCCCAGGCTGTTCTCAAACCCATAGACTCAGGCAATCCCCTCACCTCGGCCACCCAAAGTGCTGGGATTACAGGTGTGAGCCACCATGCCCGGCCAAAACTATTTTTTTAAAAACAAAGGAATGATGGGTCTTTCTCTTCTCCAGAGACTCATCCATGTCAGGTCTTTCTGGCATGAATCTTCCTCTATTCCTCTCTTCTTCTCACTAATAAACTTTGTTTTAAACTTAAAAAAAAGTAAAGGAATGAAAAATACAAGTATATCTTATGTAAAGTATATATTATAAATATTCTTTTGTATTTATTATATTAAATGTAAAAAATCAGCTTTTAAATGCTTGCAATGTGTTGATTATAACAGACGTGAATAAAGAAATCATTAGCAAATATGACCCAAGTGCAAATGGTTTCCTTACTACTGTTATACTTCTATAAGTTGGATGGCATAGTGATTAAGGACACAGATTCCAGAACTGGCTTGCTGAATTCAGGCTCTGTGCGTACTGTATGTTATCATGCAAAGCAAGTGACTTTGCATTCATTTTCTCTCCTGTAGAATGGGGTTGATAATAACATTCACCTCATGGAGTTGTGTAAAGGTTAGACTACATGTAACTTCTTTGCAAGGACAGAGGCTGTTTACACACATAATTGCAGTTGAGATCGCCATCACTTTTCTTCCCTCTGTTTTCCACTTGTCAATTAAAAGGCATTTTCTTGCTTCCCTGCAACCATTGTTATCTAGCCTAGCATATGAGTTATGAAGGGAAGCTGATTGAACAACTCCACTTTGGTTTTGTCTTTGAGTTTCCAAAATGAAATTTTGCTTGATGAAAGGATTTCAATGTTTTCTTATTTTTGTTTTGTGTTGATGAAAGTTTGAAAACCATAGTTGTGGATGGACATCTAAGGGTCTAGAAAACGTCGAGGCCATATTGTTGCATGAAGAGAAGCAGTGGAAAACAGGACGGACAGCATGGTTCCACCTCGCTATTGACGTGCCTGACAGGGTAGATGCCAAAAATAGTGTTCCTGTGTGGGTAGAAATATGGACAGTTTTCATCTTCTTTTGGCCCATATGTATTTTCTAAAATGAGCATTCACTTTTCATGTGAGCAGGGTTAAAAGGACATTAGAAAAAATATTTCTAGCAAATTATGAAAAAAGGTGACAAACAACCTAGTGGAAAAAAATAGATAAGCAACTGGAAGAAGTAGAATGACAAATGGTTGGTAAACATGAAAAGGTGTCCAGTCAGCTGGTCAGCTTGGAGACATGAACCAGCACAGATACCACATGTCACCAAATGATTGGGCAAAGAGTGAGCACCATGAGCGCCAAAGAGGATTGGGAAAACAGGAATACGTGTATTTTGAAAGTGGGAAAGTGAGATTGTACCACCTTTGGGAAAGTGTTCTGTAGCATTTAAACAAATTTCAGGCATGACCCTTTAGTAAAGTCTAGCAGTTCAGTTCTACATATCTGTCCTATAAAAAAAAACAGCATATGCAGAAACAAGTTAAACATATTTCACTGTAGCACTATTTGTAATAGCATGAAAACTGGAAACAATGTAAATGTCCATCTTTAGGAATGGTTGAGGAAATTATGGCATGCTCACACCGTGGGGTATTCTGCCACGGTCATGTTCTTTGTCTTAATCAGGGGGAAAGTAAAAGACTAAGTTTTATAGATGTCAGTGTGAGGTGTGTGTGTGTGTGTGTGTGTGTGTGTGTGTGTGTAAAATGTAAAGAGAGCAAACAGTTGAATTTTAAAATAGCAATAATGCATATAAGAATATAGAGATAGAGATGCAGGTGCATAAACATAAAGTAAAAATATGAAAATAATAGACACCAACACTACTCATGTATAGAACCTCTGGGCTTGGAAAGGGCACATTTTGTTTTTTATACAGTTATCTATATAATCACAATTATTAATTATTATGTGTTTTAAATATAACTCATCTTCATGCACGAGGTTTTAAAAGAATATACCTGTACTTGAGTGCACAGCATGTTACTTTGTAGTTAAAATAATTTCACTGCCATTATAATTATCTTAAGAGCTATGGAATGTCACTGCATAGCATTAACTCAGACCTAAGTGTTGGTCTGTCTATTCAAAGAATAAACTATTTTTATTTAGAATCATATGCTCCACATTCAAAATTACTTGGAATGGTTACTAGCAAGTACAGGTTACCTTTTGGCAAGATCATTCTCTCTCTCTCTCTTTCTCTCTCTCTTCTCTCTCCCTGTCTTAAGAATTAATGACTAATAATAAATTATCCTTAACTTATTTACTTAATATAGAGTTCCCTTTTATGAAACAATAAAAAATGCTTTTTTCCAGTAATAAGAAGAATAATTTTATCGTTCTCTATAAATATTGAATGATGATATATATTAACTAATAGCAATTAGAGTTACTCAGTAAGCTTTAAAAATAGGATATGTGTTTAAAATATTGTGCAATGAACATGGCACATGAAACTTTAATATTTATCATTGGGCTAAATAGATATTAAATAATGATATAAATATAAGCAAGTGGAAAGTTTAAAGATGTACAGACTTTTTTAACTTGCCATTGCTTTTGTGAAGATTTGTAATATCTCACCAGCTATTTTCTACCTATTTATTGTAGTAAAGGGACTTTGTTCTTTCATACCTGGCCACAAAGAAAGCCATTTGTAGCTCAGTACTCATCTATTAAAGGAATTGTATGTTTTCCTTTAAAATTTCTCATGGAAGATATAAACCTAATCAAACTTTTCTCCCCTCTAGCTGGTAACCTCTGCATGAACTAAAGAGGTGAAATATTGTTTAATCATGCCACATACCACTTTTTACAGTTATGAGAAACATTATTCTGCTGGTATAGAAGTTACAAAACAAAATGGTTTACTCTGTACAAGGAGAAACACATTTTAAATTATTTATTATTTTAAATGGCATGGTGTCTTATGACACTACATTTTCATTTTCCATATTTTGAACATTACTTTTGGAGAAAGTTACATTTTAAAAGTGATAATAGCCTGAAGACCAGAGACCCTCCCACTGGCTTGTGCCTCAGAGATAAACAACATGTAATTTCAGTTGACAATCTTTACTTGATTCCTTCAGTCCAAACTCAACTATTATTAACCTTTGTTTGTGACAATTGAAGAGAATAATGGTTGAATTTGGGGCCTTTAATGTCACATTGAAATCAATAGCTGTAAATGGTAGTTGCCACGATTCTAACTGATCTGTCACATTCAAACAAAAGAAGGCCTTTCTCAGTTCATAAAAGATAGCAGAGACAATTAAACACACAAGCACTCAGAAGACCTTGATAACATTAAGGAAATGGATTGATTCACAATACATTTTTAGGGCTTTTTTTGCTTGCTTGTTTTAATAATGTCTTTTTAAAATACCTGAAATTGTAAGTCAAGTACAGGAGATGTGGCTGTCTTCATCCAGATCTCAAAAATTGGACTCTGTCATAAAAATAAAACGAATTGTCCCTCTCGAAGTGGTTGTGATAGCTGAGGTGGGGGTGGGTGAGTGAGTGATGACCTCTCTGGAGCTGCAAAGCCCAGGAATGGCAAAGGCCACAGCACAAAAACTCATGATCTTTAAGGCCACACTCTGTGCACTGCTGACCTTTCATCATGACTTCCACTCCCACAAAAGCAACTTTGCAGACTTCTGCATGTTCCTCAAACTCTTGGTTCTTGGCATTGACCTTATTTTCCCCTTTCTTATAGTTCTCAACCTTTGGGGGGTGCACATTAAGGGATTTCAGTCCAAGTTCCTATACCTGACTTTGATGTGCATTTCTGTCAACTTTGAACTTAAGGCTGGTTATAATTGGCTACATTAATTAATTCCACCAAGGACCTAAGTTGACTTTGCTTAGCATGGTTATGTTGTATGAAGTTATAAGAATGTTTCAGTGCCTTACCAGAAAGAAAGAGCTTTAGTAATTTTTTCCCCATATAAGAACAGCAAGTCTCCTAGTTTTATTAAGGCATAATATGAAATATTCTTATTCACTAAAATGCCATTCCCACCATCCTTTGAAAAATTAAATTGGTTGTTCTTGGATGTAGAAACTAAAAGGGTTGAGTACTGCAACAGTATAGGAGACTAAAAAGAAGAAATAGACAAGATCATGTCTTTAACTTGCCTTAAGCAAAAGTACCATTTTTTCTCAATTTATCATTTTATGATTTTTCACATTTAATATTTTACAAAATTATTAGTTTAAGGACTCCATGACTTTTAAGAAAATTATACTTCTCTGAAATAAATTTATTTCTTTAAGAGGAACATAATCTATTTTTAATGGGTCTTTTCTCTAATTTATTTCTTCCTATTAGAGAATGAATTTCCAACATTTGCCTAATAGACTACCTAGCACAAAACAAGTAGTGTGCTGGCAAAGCAGTTCTACTAAAAACAAATCCTTATTCCAGCATTTTCTGGTTTTTACATTGTAAATACTCTAACTGTGACTGACTTCAAGTCTTCCAACTTGATGTCATTGATCGCAGCATTTGCTCCAGGACAGCCACAGTATTAAACAACACCGTGACATTAGGAGAGACTGCACTCTGCAGTCATGTGGTCTACTGTGACGAGGATACTAACAGCAGGAGAGATGTCACCACACACTGCTTTACACAATACCACGTCAGGAGGGACTGTCTTCTGTAATCACGTGTTCTAGCGAGATGAGGACCCTCACAGTGGTAGAAGATATGGCAAGCTTCATTCAAGTGAGAAATAAAGTGATAAAAATAACTGACCAAAAATGAGCTGTTCTGATCAGGACATTATGTTTCTCTGCTTTGAGATAAAGGAAATTAGAACCATTAACTTTGTAGCAAAACAAAGACTTCTTTAAGGTAAATTTCACCTTTTAAAATGCTAAGTTGGAGAACTCAAAATTCTCATCTTCAGTGGTGTAGTCTCTGTGAAAGAATTTGGAGACATGAAAATTCTGTGGGTTCCTATGTATATCATGTATTCAATAGATCTGTTCCTTAAATTATACCATTTTAGGGAAGAGAAGAAGGATTCATGAGAAAAGTCTAACTTGTGAAATCTTATGCTCAGATACAGATCTGAGCATATCTGCAGTAAGTTAGGGTCCTTAAAATTCAACTTGATATAATTAAAGGTGTTTGTATGAAATCAGTATGCACATCTGCCATCTGCATGTATGGGTGGGGAGAGAGAGACTGAGATGGAGGGAGAGTGAGAACTCTGTATTAACCAGCTCATTTTTGGCTAAAAATATAAAATGAGAGAAAACTCGCCAAAGAGGGCAATTGTTGGCTCAGTCAAACCCTAGGAATGATCATCCTGCTGACTTGGGGGAACCAGAGATGAGGACGGTATGAGCCTCAGCACTTCCTCCACCTACTGAGCTGATTTCTCCTGGTAACTTGTGTCAGTTGTCACTTTCCTGCATGTATCAGCCATGGATGAAAGGATGGGGGATTTCACCTGTTGGTAGCTAATGTATGAATTTATCAGATTCTACTCAGAGCCCAGTGTGGCAAACACCTATCTGGGGGAAGCTGCCACAGTGTTCTTGTGGCCAGTTTGTGTCTGGTATATTCTGTGTCTTCTCATAAGGACATGAAAATAATGCCTGTGCTATGTATGCTAATACAGAATTGCATGTCCATGTGCTATGTATGCTAATGTGCTATGTATGCTGATACAGAATTGCACGTCCATTTAGAAAAGACATTATTAGAACAAGCAAGCAAAAAAACA
The DNA here is from genome assembly GCF_000164805.1 of Carlito syrichta. Classification (NCBI taxonomy): domain Eukaryota; kingdom Metazoa; phylum Chordata; class Mammalia; order Primates; family Tarsiidae; genus Carlito; species Carlito syrichta. Next base: position 422,933 of record NW_007249361.1, read on the forward strand.
AAAAAACTAAACCCTAAAAATGTATTGTGAGTCAGTCCATCTATGAAATAAAGCTAGTTAATTGCATTACTCAAATTATCTACATCCTTGCTCATTTTCCATTTGACCAATCAGTCACAATCAAAAAGCTGTCTATTAAAATCTCCTGTTATCATTATCATTATGCTTTTATATAGCTTCTTACATTTTACTAGAAGTTCAAGCCTTTTACTAAGCCTCAATCATTAGAGTTACAAGTTATATGCCTTATCTTGTTTGATATATAGTGTATGCATACAGTTTGGGAATCATACCTGCTATCATTATATAATATCACTACTCATCTTCGTCAGTGACTTTGGCCTATATTTTTATTCTTTTATTAGCATTGTTTTCTTTGCTTTTTTTTTCTATTATAGCTTTTTAAAAAATCCAATCTGGATAGCTTTCATTTTCATAGGGAATTCAGCCTGTTAACACATATAGTGGTAATTGATCTATTTAATTTATCATTTTGTGCTTACTGTTTGTTTACATTGTAGTTGTTTTCTTTTCTTTTTAAAACTATTAATTTGGAATTTTCATAATCTGCTGTTTATGATGATACACATATGTCAAGCAATATTTCTCAGTTTATCAAGTTCAGTATGACTGTAGCCACACTGGGACAGCCTACATACCTATTTTTACCCCTGAAAGGCTTCCCTTCTGTCTTTTTAGAGACTTTTAGACTCCTTTCTTTATTTTTACTGTTTCTTTCCTTCATAATTTCTGGATTTTGCCAATTGGTTGAAAACTTCCAGTTGCAGGTTTAAATACACACACCAAAAGATTTTAGGAACCCCATCTCATAATTTCTGTTTTAAATCTTATTTATTAAATTATCATATAAGTTAAAACAAGTTGCTAATGCTGTTTATTGTACTGTTCTTTCCTCTTCTTGGAAAGAAGAGATTTCCTTCTGGAGGAATTTTCATGAGATTTGGAGTACTTCCTTGAGTATTTTCTTCAGATAAGATATCAGAACATGGGTGGCATATTTTCTGAATTCTTGAGTGTTGAAAACCATTGTGCTTTTTTCTTAACATTTGAGTATTATATTGACTGGTATAAAGATCCTTGGATCACAGTCATTTTCTTTTAATAGCACAGTCAGATAATCTTTTTTTTGTAAGAAAACTTTTGTTCTGAGTAGAAGAAAGAATTTTTTCATTAGCATTGGAGGTCAGACATTTCTCCTGATTATGTCTGGGTATGTGGATTTTTGTAAAATTAATTCTGTCTGAGTTTTAGTGAGCCTATTCAGTCAAAAGGCACGAGTCTTTCTTCAACTTAGGGAATTTTTAGTCTATTATTTCCATGACTATCACTTCTGTTCCATGCTCAGTTTTTCCCCATCTGGAACTCCTCCTCTTTATATATTATGTCATCTGGGTCTTCCTTTAGACCCACGATTTTATCACGATTTTTCTTCTTCTTTTCTCCTTTCATCTGATAATCCAGACAACTAATTCACTTCTCAGCAATGACTGCTCTCTTTTTCACTTTCTCTATTGGACTTTAGAACTCTGAAAAATCATTATTGTTAGTTCAAGTAATTATTATTTTTACTTGCTAATTTTACCACTTTGAGAATCCTCATCACTCTTCAAACCATATTCTCCTTTGTCTCATTCATTAGCTCTTCGTTAATAGGAGCTACTTGTTCAGCCTGATCTCCCGCCCACAAGTTAAGAGTTCATGAAATAGGTGATAATTTTTCTTTGACGTCCCTGTAGTGTAGGTTTCATCACATATGAAGAGGTCAGGATGTGTGCTCGTCTTGAGCTCTGGTGAACTGGAAGCTTATGGATGTGATGTTGCTTTTGTCTGGTGGGCTAGTGACTGCACTCCAACACACCAGAACCCCTTCATTATTGGAACAGTGTGAGACCAGGTCCTAAGACCCTCTAGGTGCAAAGTGAGATAAATTCCTTCCAAAATATGAATACTTGTCGCAAATTATCTGCCTGTGCATCACCTCTAGTCCTCCCAGGACTGCCCGTTGCGGCATGAATCAACCTCCTGAGGAACTCTGTAAAACATGCAGGTATGCTCTTCTTGGCATGACTGGGGTCCTGCGCCAGTGGCTGAGGAATCTGGTGTATTGGCTTCAGAACTGCTAGGATGTCGGCCCTTCTCCCCGAATCCTGAACTTAGGAAGCCTCATGCTTACTATCTTCTCTGGGGAACCCAAAGATTCAGAGGTACCAGTTGGTTTTTTCAGGTGTTGACTGACCCTGGCATCTTCCTGTCCTCCCAGAATCCATTTTCGCAGTTTTAAATATTGCCACCAAGTGTAAAAGTTTCACCTTATGCATTATTTTTTCATTTTTCACCTTTATTTTGTTTGTATTATTTCTAATGAATCTGATTTCCCCAGTGCCTTGATAAAAATGTCTTTAGGGTTAAGGTCAAAATCATGAGATCATAATATCCTGCTACTTCATCTACAAAACTCTGTAACACATAGACTATATGATAATAGACACATTTAAGCAACAGTAATGGAGGAGCCATCACATTTAGAAAAGGAGAAGAAGAGAATCGAGACATAGTTGTCACTGATACTAGGTGTGGACCCCACTCTGCAGGGCGGATTTGGTGGTAACTCACTTCCCAGGAAGTAAAGCAACGTATGTGTTTAGCCAGTCGGGAGCCACAACTTTGGGCTATCTAACTGGGCCAGCTCTTGTCACTGCCCAGCTATGTCACTGCCATCCCTGCTGACATAGTTACATGGTGCTCTCAGCAATGCCATGCCATCTTGCCAGACGTAGAGTTTCTCTGGCATATACAGCACCTTTAAAATCCTACTCAGATCTGTACTGATTTCACTTGGGGCAACCTCTTAGCAAGAGGCTAATTCCAAAACGTGTATTGAGTGATGAGTCTTCAATTTAGCCTTAGTAGTCTCTTAGCAAAAGGCCTATGCGTTCCGCACATCAGCTAAGATGGCTTTTGAGGGTCTCTCACCTGAGAGCAGTAGGAGGCAGAGCGATCGGCCTTGGGAGACCCAAGTGAAAAGGATGTGTTACCCTAGACTTGGGTCCACACATGGGAGTCCGGGAAGGGGGTGGGAATGGGGAATGAAAAGGGAATACAATAGGAGGTACTTGGCAGAGTTCGATCGGAGAGTATTTATTTCTACTCCACACTCCACTTTAACTCAATATGGGATAGAGGGACTCCTCCTGTCCAAGATAAACCCCTGCTCATGTGCTTAAGCCCAGCCCCATCCTTTTCTTTGATATTGCACTCTCTCTGCCTCTTTATAGTTTTCATTTCTCCCTTTTCAGGATCCCTTTCCATTCTGAGACTGCCCCTCCCACCTTTTCAGCATGCTTGCCCATTTTTCTTCATTCCTTCCTTTCCAGTCTTCTAGGAAACTGTCTTTGCTCCCATTCGCCAAACTCCTGACTTTTCTCCTACTCAAAATACTAGCAGAAAGGTCACCAGTCTCATTGCCACAATCTCTCCCTTTCTCCTTTCTCTATGAAAGTAAATCCTCTTTTTCATTCACTGCACAGAACTTGACCTTATTTACAACTTCTTGAAATCATTTTTTGTCTCTTTAAGATTATTCTTTTCTGTTTCATTTCCATCCCCATGGCCACTTCAGTTTACACCCTCTGTGGGTCAGTTTTCATCTGCTCCTAAGTAACGACTGGAGCTCAGCTTTCCTAGCTCCCAGCTCAATTCTCCTTCCTTCATATTATTTAAGCGTGTTAGCACATTCATTCATTCTGAGCCCTTACCGAGCACCTACTAAGTATACAAGCATCAGGTTTAATAACGGTGATTGTACTATACTGGTTTTTTTACGTGGTCTTCGTAGTTAGCTTCTGAACACTGCTATCAAACTTTCAATATCGTTTTAAGCTCATCGGTATTGCATCCACCTGTCTGACTAGGCTTTGAAAAGTCTGCAAGGTGTGATTCAAGAGGCAACTCCACAAAGGCTTACTTGCTCGAATACATCTCCTCTGGCTTTGTGTTGTGATGTTTGAGTTAACGTGAGAGCACGATGAGGTTCTTCTTGAAGTGGATATGTCGTCATGTTGTTTTTGGAGTTCCCTTTTAAAATGTGAATATTCTTTGCAAGGAAAAAACATGAAGCTGGTTATAACTTCATCACTTAGATATATAAAACCAGTGACCTTGCAGAGAGAGAGAGGATCAGGTTGAGAACAGGACAACCCTGAGAAAAGAAAACAGTCTGTGGGTGTCAATGGGGGAAGGAGGTCAGGGCAACCTGGGAATACAGGAGAGGAAAGGAAAGAAAATAAAATAAGGAGAAGGCAATTGGGTCTGGCTTTTGGAGCCTTGAAGAGGTCATGCACTGTCTTATTTTATAGTGTGTTATTTTAAAGTGTGAGAAATGTCGAGTGAGCCTCAACACCTGTGTGTGGGATGGACCCGTGGAAAAGGTGGCACAGAAACTGTGGCCTGCCTGTGTAGAGAGTGCTGGGGAGAAGGACCGGGCTCTGGGGGGCTGCATCTTGACAACGAATACCTTGGTGACATGATCCGTGACTTTAAGGAAAACTGCAGCGATCCCAAGGAGAGACAGGATGCTCTCTTACCCAGGCAGGTGCCCCCATCCCAGCATGCAGTAGAGAATTGCTAAGAAGGGTGATGCAAGCTAAAAATTCCTCCCCAGTTATTGCTGAATATTGGAATCACCTATGAAGCTCTTTCCAAAAGATTCATGGACCTCCTCTCTTCTGGGATTCTCCAGGAATCCTGGGTCCCAGGCATCGTGTGTGTGTGTGTGTGTGTGTGTGTGTGTGTGTGTGTGTGTGCGCGCGCGCGCGCATTTGTGTGTTTAATTCCATAGGTGATCTTGATGTGCAACCTGTGTTGAGAAAAACCAAGCTAGAAATGCAATGAGCTTAGTTTGATGAGATAAACTGCAACCATGGAAGAAAGAAGGGAGGCTCTGCATCCCTCATAGGAAACATCTTCTAATATGATTTACGAAGCAGTCTCTACAAAGCTGACAGCAAAGTTTTCTACACATGTTGTAAAGAAAAGCAGCATCAAAAACAAAGGAAACACTGGAAGTTTATCACGGTGATAGGTCTTCTGTCTTTCTTTAAAAGCCCACTCTCTGCGTCTCACTTCCTGCCCTTCCCCCACAGAACTCCCCTGACACCATGCTTGTACATGCTGCTTTTCCCAGCATGCACCAGGCTTCACCTCTGTTCAGACAAGGCACTGGCCTAGGTTCCCCTCCAGTGTCCGCCTGTCTTTCAGGGGGTTCTCCTGAGCACAGATGCCTAGCATGGCTGTTCCCTTCCCTAGGCTCTGCAGTGGTTTGTGTTGCTGATCTTATTATCATGATTTATTAAACTCCTACTATGTGCTAGGCACCTCTCATGGTTGCCAAGTAACAAAGCCAGTGAAATGGAGGCTAAGCTGACCCGACCTCATGTTTTCATTATGCCATGTAAGCTGCAACCCCCACCCCATGCCGCCTTGTCCTATAATATGTATGTTACAAATGTCTTCCGTCATCTTCAAAAATGGTATAGATGAATCAGTGACCAACTAGCAGGAAATAGCAGCAGCTGGGGTACAACTTCCACCATGGCCCATATTAAGCCAGGACATCTGGAGAGAATGAAGTCTTAAATCTTACATTTCTAGGCATTTTACTATCAAATAGCTCACAAGAAAACTTTTCATCTTCAAAAAAGCATTTCATAATAAGCTAAGTAAGTCAAATATTGGCAATTACTGAAAAATTAATGAGAAATTATAGGGAGAAAGTAAATCTACCAGCACTGAATTGCAGATATTCATGAGGGATATGTCCCAAGACCTTCTCAAATCCCCAAGTATCACTATAATATATAATTTTCCTCATAAAATGCAGTAAAGTATAACTGAAATATTTAAATGATCCCTGTAGGTCCCTAATGAGTCTATAGAAACAGAACTTAAGTCATTTATAATGCCATTAACATAAATTCTGAATTGAGCACTGGCTGAAACATTTTCAAACATCACTTTTTCTTGTTTCCATATAGAGCATATGGTGTGCTCATTTTTGTCTGAGTCACCACCAGATTTATCCAGAACTTCTATTTTCTGGCTAAGACCCATCAACTTTTAAAAATTGTTCTGCTTTTTAATTTTATTTCCATAATGAAAATGAGCAATTGGCTTTCTGTGGGGTCTTTTACGTAACAGGTTTTTTATCAGTTCACAAAATTATTTTAAACTTCTAAGTAAAAGTAAGAAAGTCAGAACTACACTTCAGCGTAGGGGCTAGCTAGAAAAGCTCTTGGAAGTTCAGCTCATCCTTAGCCAAGTGACTCACTCACATTAGCTTTCCAGCATGATTCACTCTTCTTACACAAATCCATATTAATACATATTCTATGGAATCATTCACAAATAGTTGAAACTCCAAATGTTCATTTAGCCTATGAATATCAGCGATTTACTATAATGTGATGTAGATTTCTTTCTTCTCATGTACTTTTTAATTTTTTTTACTTTTATTTATTTACTTATTTTTTTAGAGACAGGATCTTGCTTTGTTGTCCAGGCTGGAGTGCAGTGGTACAATCATAGCTCACTGCAGCCTCAGACTCCCAGGCTCAAGCGATCCTCCGGCCTCAGCCTCCCAAGTACTTGGGACTAAAAGTGTGCACCACTATGCCTTGTTTTTGTTTTTTTTTTTCTTTGTAGAAACAGGATCTCTCTATATTGTCCAGACTGGTCTCAAATTTCTGACCTCAAATGATCCTTCCATCTTAAACTCCCAAAGTGCTGGGATTACAGGAATGCACCACCATGCCCAGCCATAATTTACTTATTGGACTTCGCATTTACTGTTTACTTTTTCAGAGTTTGTTATTTATATGACTGCTAATACTATACATGGAATCCAAAAAGCAGAATACAGTTAGTCTCAGTCACATGATGAGGCACTGCTCTCATTTTCTGATAGTTATCTTGAATTGTATTCATGTTCAAATGTGAAGACAGAGTAGTTGGCTTGCAGCAGATGAAGATTCGTTTATGATAGAGAACCCAACAAAACGATCAGACCTTAAGAGATAGAATTCCTTGTTCTAAAATTTGCCTATAGTGGTGCTATTTCTAGTTCTACTGTGATATTACTACTACCCTTGTTATATTTTCTAAAGATATATTTTGTGTGTGTGTTTTCAATGAAAAGTGAGTGGATGTGTGAGGAATTTTCAATAACTCCATTTTATACATGTACATTCTTATTTAGCCATTTAAAAAATTTCAAAGGCAGTTGGGTCCCTTTAAAGTAGTTAAATTGTAGAACAAAAGCAGGGGAGTTAGCTCAGAGATCTCATATGTAGACAGGATGTGCCATCCTTTTAAAGAAGGCCTCATCAGCAGGCCTTGGCAAGAGGGGTGTCTGACTCTGGACAGTGTATCTGGGCCCAGAAGCCCCAGGTGAATTCTCAGCACTCCTAGGAACACAATTAGAAGTTAATTAACAATGATTAACAACTCAGTAGCATTGCAGATGGGATACACAGGGCCTGGAGATTACAAACCTTGCAGATGAGAGGAATACAGCATGTTTTCTTCTAATGTGGAAGTTCCTAGATAGTAGATAAGAGAGTGACGAGAAGACCCCACCAGTACTATGGAATTGTGGTCCTCTGAATTTCTGCCGTAACCTAAACATTTGTAGCTTCTAAATAGAAAGTTAAACAAATTTATATTCTTAATAAAAGCACAAACATTCCATTAATTTAATATTACCCTGTATCTATGAACAACCAAAACGACTCTAACTCTTAAGTTGCTGTATGTAGATGACACTATGATTTAATCTGTGCTAAGGCCACATGTCACAATGCTTCTGAAGAGTTCATTCAATGTCCTAGGTCTGCCATCTTCAGCCTCCCTCACTTCTTTCTTTCCCCCTCTGTGGAGAAAATCCCCCTATCTCGCCATCACCCATGGGAACGCGAGTGCAAGTATTTGCAGTTTCAACAACTGGTGAATGATCACCTGTAACATATACCAATACATAGTTTTGTGAAAATTGTAATCATCTAGTGAGGCTGATGTCTGTGTGAGTCACTTGGCCATGCAAACCTAACTTTTCCAAGCTTTTTCACGTCTGCACCTCAATTTCCTGTTACTGTGTACATGGAAAACTGGATCTTGGAACCGGACAATGATTTTATAAACCATTTCAGCCTCACATTTGCTTTTGAAGTTGCATTTCATTTCAATAACATTTTATTTAAGGTGATGAAATTTTAGTTGATGATCAATATATCTCTTATGCATTTGGTGATTGCCCCATGGGTGTTATTGCATGATGAAAAAAATACATGGTCTCTCACTTTAAGCAACTCAAAATCTACGAGCAAAGAAAAAATTTAATTACATGAAATTAATTTAAGGTAACTATAAAAGCCAATCAATAATTCTTTTTGGTCATGGAATATGCACAGAGTTGATTGTGACTTTCTCAGAGTTTGAAGTTCAGTGATCCATCTCCAACAACCAAGCCTACATCCAGCCACACTCCCCACACACCACCCTCTTGCCCTGCTGTGCATTTTTTATTACCTACTGGACATTACATATTTCTTACTTTTTTTTCTTATTGTTTTTTCCAGCAGAATGAAAATGTGAGAACAGTAACTTTGTCTTATTACTGTTAAACCTCAGCAGATAGAGTAGCAGTTGAAAAAATATTTGTTGATTGAATGAATTAATGTGTATCACCAAGTAAGGATCATTGTGGGCTAGTTGTGTGACATGCAGCCCACTATTATACAAATAAGATATGAGATGTCACTTTGACAAAAGAATATTGTTTACCATGCATATAGTTCAGTTATTATTCAAGGTCAGGCCTTCATTAAACAACTGTAAAAATGAATCACAACAAGAAAACGATACAAAAGACAATGAACTCTGACCATCTGTATAATTTCTTTAGGGCTGCTGTTGAGCCTATTCTGAATTTTTTTAAAGCCAAGAAAATCAGCATTTATTTTATTGCTTTACTTTACATTGTATCAGAATGAAAAAGAGGATATTTAATGTCCAAACAGTTGTTCATTTACTAATTAAGAAGTAAGGAATATAAATAAAATGTTCCTTGTATATTAAGATTATATATAATATATATACTTGTAGGCTAGGATTATGTATAATATATGTAATATATACACATATATAATAAAAGTTGAACACAAGTTTGGAATTGACATTTTCAGATAGTCTGAGTGCATTGTTAACTGTTCTCAAAATACACTGTACATTTTGATACTGTGAAAGTGATCAGAAATATCATAGAAGTAAATTATCAAAGTGCCTATGTTCTTTGTCAATTTTAATATATACCCAAATGCACAGATATGACAAAAATGATTTGATAGCTGCTCTTTCTGTCCTGTGTTCAAGTGTGGGGTCAGACACGTATGCAGTGTGCCATTCCTGCATGCCATTCACTCACCTCTGACCCTGCCCTGCTGGTAGCCTGCAGAGCTCTCATGAAGCGTCACCATAAACATGATTAAACACTGGAAGTAAAGACATTTAGGAGTGAACATTTATAACTGATTACATCTCAGAGAGAAATACACTTGGTTTTGAATGTGCTTGCAATATAAATGACTCTTCCTGCTCTAATATGGATAATTCAGGGTTAATGTCATCACTATAAGATGAATTTATGCGGAATTCAAGTTAGCAGCAATTCTATATCCTAAAATGTATGTTTTTAATGCTCCTTCCTATTCATGAAATCTTCAAAAAATCCAAATTCACCATTATTCTTTTTTTCCTTCTTCTTTAATAGCTGCCTTAAGCGTAAGTTCATCCTACCAAATTGCCCAAAAATCTAGGAAGTAATATTCAGAAGTTGTCTCTCACTCACCTTGGAGAACATTTTCTCCAGTTTATCATATTTTAAACAAATTATTAGTATTAATTAGATTTGAAAGAAAACAAAAACATAAAATGAAATGCTTCTTAGTATGAAGAGCTGATATAATAAGATTAACTTAAACAAGATTGACTTATGGATTCACAGCCAGTTGTTTTCTGTAATGATTGATTGCAACACAATGACAGTAAAATTTCAGAAAATTTACTTGTTTAAAAGTAAATATATAACTCTGAGATGATTAACAAGAGATTACTTAAGGATACTTCCTGAAAGTAAACCTGTTTTTATATGGTCTGACCATTTATTTTTTTACTTTGCTGTAGTATACCGTTCTGTTATCTTTTCTAACTAATGTGTGTTTGGGTATATATAACTCTACTGATACTTTTAAAATATTTTAATCAGAGTATTCAATTATATAACAAGTAATATTTGTTAATTTATCTGCATTTCTACTGAGCAATCAAAATAAAAATATGTATAAAATCCTAATGAAAGATAAACGAGAAACTTTACTGAGAGCTAAGTGAGTGTATGTGATACGAATGAGAACAACACTGAGGATGGAAGAAGTAGTATTAATAAATTCTAGTCTGGTAGTCCAGTGAAAGTGGATTTTTGTAACTTTTCTGACACAGTATGTAGCAACTGGTTTTCATGGTCTATCATGATTTATATGTATAATATAGGGTATTGTCTATTTCTTTAATATTCAGAACCAACTTGGCTGCAGTCTGATAGCATTATCATTTTATTTCTTCAAGGGGATCTAGATGGTCTATAAGGTTCAGGGAACTCCCATATGACTATCCAGGCTCAGGTTATGCATGTGCTGGCTGGGGACAGAACTGCTTGAGAGCCAGACAGGGACTCAATGCATGCTATCCTCTCTCTGGGGGGAGACAGGAAGTGTTAGGGGCTGATTGATTGTGGATGGGCATTTTGCATCAACTGAAAGACCCGATTCTTTCTCCTTCACCAGTTACCCCCATGATCACAGACAGCATCATGGGTTTCTACAACTGCCAGTCCCAGGGATACCAATTGCCTGGGTTTTCTAAGGAGTTTTATCTTTTTTTTGTTGAGTTTTTATTAGTAGTAATTTTTAAAATATGGGGTAAAATTCAGGATTACTTATACAAGTGGTCATCAAACAGGTAAACTTTGGGTCTCTCTTTGGTCCCCACTTTGCCTGGTTTGAGATCAAGTACCCTTATGAATGTTGTGTGCCCTTCTCCATCCCCTGACAGTCTCCCACTATTGACAATCTTCTTCTTATAGTATTATGGTGCTCCATCCTTTGTTTCCGTGATAGATCACTGAGTATGACAGGGGGTTTTACCTTCTAAATGCCTACTTTTGTGTGTTTTCTTTTTGTAAAAAAAAATTGTTTTGCCTGCAAACATAGCACCTAGCAACAAAAGCAAGGGAATTATAAGCACCAATCACCAGAAGATACTTTGTCAGTGTTATTTATAATAAAACCTGAAAATGATCTCAAAGACCAAGAATTGGGAAATAAATAATTGAGTGAAATGGAGGATATGTATATGATATATAGATTATTTAAAGAAATATTATATGAATATTAAAATGGTATTTAATTAGGACTCTAAAAACCTGAGGAATGCACATAGAAATAAAGGATATAACTAAAAATAGTAAGAATTAATCTTGAGGTAAGAATTAAATTTTGAGGAAAGTGTATTTTTAGTCAAAGAAAATAGAGGGAAATGTATGTTTTTCATATTGCTGCTGTTTGTTTCAGTATGTGTAATTTTTATTTTTCTTTATTCAAGTTGTTATTTACTCCACAATAATTAAGAGATCATTCTTTTATAGTCAGGAAAACTTTCTTAAAAATAGCATTTAAAACAGATTCAATGGAAGAATTTTGTAGAAATTATGGTAAACAGGTGTCATTTTTCTCATTCAAAGCAACATAAAAAATATATTATTTTAATCTGTAAGAGAATGGGAAAGAGATTCATTGGAATTTTATGATTACCAATATTATGAGAAGCAGGATCTATTGTATCTCTCACTAGGTGTAATTAGAAAGAAAACAGTAAGCTAGAATGATTTACGTACAATAAAGTTAATATATGTGAAAGTGCTTGGTGAATCATGAGGTGCTGTATGTATATTTTTCTTCACATTATCTGGGAATGATCTCAGTAACTTTTTCAGGTCCTATCTAGGACTGAAATCTCTGTTATGTTCATTCTTTGAGTCTCAGATTGTCTCTGATTTTACACTCTAACAATTCAGAGATGTTTAAACTACAACCGATGCCATTAAAAATACTGTGTTGTGCCTGTATCTTTACATGCATGTGTTGCTTTATAACATAGCAATTGATAGCTTTCACCATGTTATTTGTTTTCACTGGGATGACTGCAAAATGATAATTAGATGATATACATCTGTTATTGCATGTTTCTTTATGTAAAGCACAGTTCAGATTAATTTTATTGTTAATTTTCTTTGATTCTATGTGTCTGCATAGACCAACTTCTCAATCTATTGTAATCTGCCTTCCATCCCTATTATGTCTCTCTAACTACATATGCATAAGCTTCCAATAACTCTGAATGGTATAATCTATAACTTACATTTCAGTCCTCATTCTACCTGATTTCTCTGCAGTATTTTATATCAAGATTTTCATCCATGTCTTTTTATTGAAGTTTCTCTTCTCACTTGTATTTTTCCTGGCTATTGTCTTCTCTCTTTGGCCTTACAAGATCTATGCCTTACTATTAATGACCCCAAAGCTTATGTCTTTTTTCTTCCATCTTTTCATCTATTCATGAGACTTCAACGACCACCACATGCTAATAGCTCCCAAATCTTTGTTTCCAAAACTCCTCTCCTGAAATACAAATTCCTATTAACTCCCAACCATTCTTCATCCTCCATCTTTGATTTGCCCCATATTGAAATTTATAATGATTCATCTTTACAACGACAACCCAGTGCACCTGAACCTCCCAGCATTCACTGGCACTCCTGTATGTTAGCCCTTCCTTCTCTTTCTGGTTGTTCTGCAGCTTGTCCTTTTACTATCTCACCCCACAGACATGTCTGGGAGTTATGCTTCTAAAACGTGGATCTAATCACATGCTCTTCCATATTTTCTTATTACCTAAAGGATAAGGCTCACAGTTTTTCAGAAACTGGCCCTGAACCCCAGCTGAGCCAGGTAGACACGTGCCTTTCCTGCTTCCTGCCTGTGCAGGGTTGTCATCCCATTCCTTGTGGTGCATGCAGTCCCAATGCCTTCGAATTTTCTCCTGTGTGTTCCTTTGTCACATGTTCCACAGACCCTGCTCCAGCCAGTGCCGTTTTGTGAATTTTTCAAGGGTCCAATCAGGTCTCCTTCACTGTGGTCTCCCTCCACCTCCCTCACACCCACATGCTCAAGAAGTAAATACAAGTCGTCACTCCATCGCTAAGTTCCCATTCACTCTGTACATGATGAAAGTAAAGCAGGTGGTTTGTGGTTCCTTTTATGACTGTTTCTAAACCAAAACACGAATGACCTCTACCGTGAAGGCTGTTTATAACATCTTCACGGTCAGTGGCAGTGTGGTGGCAAGTGCCCATTTGAGGAAACTGGTCCAAATCCCATAGATTTTGGTAGCCCCACATTTTTCACTTGTCAAAGAAAGGAAAAGGCAATAAGAAATGTAGGGGTGGCATTTGCAATTTCAGTTGTTGCATGTGAAGTTCTAAGAATATTTGCTACTGGAAAAGTATAAGATAAAGTCTTCTCTCTAATGCTAGAGGCTGACTTTACCCAGATTATCAAAAAATCTCATTAGGTGCTATTGCTTCTATATGTTAATTACATAACCAGTATTGTCCACCATGGTATGCTCCTCTTATTTTTTTTATTGTTTTGTATCTTATTTTAAAGATGTGAAGTACAATTCAGAATTAGGTATACAAGTGCTCATTTTAAACGGAAAGAAATGCTGTTTTAAACTGTCTAAATTTAGCAGTCCTCTGGGTACTTCACATTTGCTAAATATTGCTAAGGTAAATACCCATCTGTTTTTAGTACTAATATGACTTTGTTTATCAAGCCATTTGAATATTTTTCCCCCATGCTAGCTCCATCAGCTGTTTTATCCACAATGTAGGCTTCAGGCACTTCCATAAAGTTGAGTTGGGATAGAAGAAAGATCCTTGTTGAACTGGTAATCATGCAGGTATTCAGAGTGAAAGGGAGATATATTTTAATTTAATTTCAGTGCCTCAAGATATTTTCCCTCATGAGCTGTATTACCATTTGCTGTCTATGTATCTATCTTGCAGAAATCATAGCTACTCTTAATACATTTCACATCAAGCTTTCCTGAATCTGAGTGATACATATCACCTCTTTCTGCAAAAGTCTCTTGAATTGTATGAGCGCTTGCTCATTATGACATACTCAAATGCTAGATGACTTACAGAGAAATGGAGACATATTATAGTTCCAAGGGTCATTTATATATTCTGCTAACTGACACATTTTCAATGCTGTAAGTGGCTACAGCTTGACTATAAGTCTTTTGAGGACAAAGTTGATGCCCTGTTCTTTTGTAATTCCCATAGTCCACAAAGCCACGAGCCCAACAGCTCTCAGCTCGCTTTAAAGGAAAGTAGTCAAGAGGCAGTCTTTCGCAAAGCATCAGTGAAAGCATGTGTCCCAGTTAACGTGACCACAATGTATTGGACTACGTATCACATTCTGAGCAAAAAGCAACCACCTGTGGACTAAATAAAGAGGTCAGCACCCATCAGGGAGTGCAATGCCATAACTCAGACAACAAGGTCGCTCCATACTGAATAGCGGCTAACAGCCTATCTCAATGAACACTCTTAATTGCAAGCGACATAAACTGACTGTCAGAAGCAAAACGGATATTTGTCCTCAGGATGCAAGATCTGTTACAGAATCAGAGAAGACAGGAACAGCAGGCTTAGAAGATGGGCAGAAGGCCAGGCACGGTGGCTCAAGCCTGTTATCCCAGCACTTTGGCAGTCAGAGGTGAGGGGATTGCCTGAGACCACGGGTTTCAGAACAGCCTGGGCAACTTGGTGAGGCCTCATCTCTACAATAAAGCAAAAAACTAGCTGGGCTTAGTAGCACGCGCCTATACTTCCAGCTACTTGGAAGGTTGAGATGGAAGGATTGCCTGAGCCCAGCAGGTTGATACTGGGGTGGCCATGAATATGCCACTGCATTCCATCCCAGGGGACGGCATGAGACTCCAACTCAAAAAAAAAACAAAAAAAAAACAGAAGAAGGTGGGCAGAAGCCAAAGGCGACCAAAGAATGTTTGGGAACCTCAAACTGTCCAACCAACCAGGGCTGAGGCCTATCACCACTGCCATTGTTGGGTCCTGTCGGGAGACACTGTACCATGCACCACCATGAGTAAACTTTGCCACTTTTCTGATTGTGAGATCAAAACATTTGGCTGGTGCTTCGGTTAGCTGGGCTAGATCCTGCACTTGTCTCTTTGTTTCCAGAGAGTAGAAGGAGGAAGTCTGTCTCTTCAGTGGCTTACCAAGTGGGAGTAGTGCCTGCGTCCTGCCAATACTTCACACAGTGGGATTCCCCACAACACAGTAAGGGCAGCCTGGGTATAAGGAACTTACAGTGTCTGTACTCAGTCCTCTCCTCTGTGGGTTTGAGTTATAAACATGCAAATTCTAGCGAGCAGAAAAATGGAATTGGAGAATGAAAAAGGTGATGTAGGAAAAAGGAGACAGTGAATATAAGTCAAGATGTGAGCAGAGATGCTGAATAGCAGAGCAGATTCCTTAAGACTGCAGTTTCCAACCCTAAAGCCACAGACACCCACTTCTAGAGGAAAGGAAGACAGCAGGACTGCGCTGTCGAACTGCTGTGTGTCCCAGAGAACTGGCTCTTCCCTGACCCAGAATGTCACATGGACTTTCTTACTGCTTTGTGGATGCTTTAATAAGTCCCCATGATGGGTGACCCTGCCATATTTCCTTTCCTTGATACCCAGAAGACTGAAATAGAGACATGCACATGCATGCGTGCGTGCAGACACACACACACACACACACACACACACACGCACGCACACACCCCTTATGTATGTTTATAAGCCACAACGTAAGTGTAAATATATTGATGAGGAGTGTTAGACCCAAGATTGCTCAAAATTGTGGGTAAAATCTAGTATCCATGAATTTTGTGCTGAATTTGTGGGCATCCAGCTTACAAAAGGTCCCGATTAAAGTTTTTCCCGTACCTCATTCTCACACAGGACTTTTTAACAAAGTCACCTATCTTTAGCATTTCCAAATCCTTTTCATCTCAAAAAGCGAAATCAGTTCACAGGGCAGGCAAAACAAACACATAAAAAATGGCCTAGACTTTTTTTTTCCAGCATCCAGCAGCAATAGGAAGAAATTCCTGAGGAAGTGGACCGGCTTGCTGTGGGCACATTCTCTTGGCTGAAGCCATCCATTGCCGAGGGACTGAGGTTCTCTGTGCTACCTTATCTAAAATGGCCTCTGCAGTTGTTCCTCCTTCCTTGGCTTCCATGAAGTTCCCAGGACAGAAGTGGGACTTCCCTGGAGTCCCTTATCCTGATGTCTCAGCTTCGTGGGTGCTCGGGGCAGAGGGCTGCCCTACAGATCAGCCTCCTCCCTGTGGGGTTTTGAGCATTCACACCAGTGCGGGGTTATTGAGAGACTGGGGCTGTGTGCTGGTGACTGTTTTCTAATTTGCACATGAACACATAAGCTAAGTGAACAGAGCAACAGATGTATACAGTATCAATTGCAGCACTATTTACGCTAATACTGTGCATTAAAACAAATGCCAAGCTGTCTAGCGTCTGCAGAGCACACAGACTCCTTATTATACACCTCAAGACTCACTTGCCCTGTTCAAAATGGATTCATACCTAGTAGGGCAGACAACATCCCTCAGGTCACCACCTGCTGAAGTCTTTATAGTGTGCTCTGAGCCGTGATGAGAAAACCCTCTCGGGTTCTGTTGGGCTCAGCTGGGCTTGGGCCCTTCCTGGTGGGATCTGGAAGTTATGAGCAAGGTCTGTTTCTCCACATACAAGGACCTTCCAGGTTGCATACTCTCATTAATAAGCTAAATGTGAACAACACCTTTTTTGTAAGGTAGACAAAATGAGCATGAGTTTGTTTGTTTGGTTGGTTTTTGAATCAGGGTCTCACTCTGTCACCCAGTCTAGAGTGCAGTGGCAGGATCATGGCTCACTGCAACCTCTCCCTCCTGGGCTCAGATGATCTTCCTGCCTCAGCCTCTCGAGTAGCTGGGACTACAGGCATGCACCACCATGCCTGGCTAATTTTAAAAAAATTTTTTGTAGAGACAACGTCTCACTATGTTGCCCAGGCTGTTCTCAAACTGCTGGCCTTAAGTGATCCTCCCACCTTGGCCTCCCATACTGCTGGGATAATAGATGTGAGCCACTGCACCCAACCAAAACTAGAATTTGAATTTACAGATGAATAACATCAGGGAAAGTTCAACGTCATTTTTCAGCTCAGTATAAAGACTGCAGAAAGAGAATGAACTGTATTCTGAGCTGTTTCAATGTAGAGAATTTTAAGCATCTTAATTCCTGTAAAATATGGTCAGTGTATGATTCTCAAAGGGTTTTTGTTGACCTATGAAGATAGATATATGGAGCCTGTATAAGACTCCATTTTGGAGAAAGATGTGATAAAAGCTAAGATGGGGGAACTAGACGTGGGAATATCCAGCAGAAACAAAGGAAATCATCACAAGGCAGAAAGGAATGGCTGCTGTGGGTGGCAAAAAAGTTATGAACCAAGACTGAGCATAAGGAGGGCCACTGTGGTCAACCCTGGTGGGCATTAGGCCTCAAGTGGGTCCAGTCCAGAAAGAAGTGACCGCAGACAAGACCCGGAAATGTGGAGTGTGGACAGCAAGGGCAGTAAAGCTGGAAGCCGTGGGGGGGGGGAGATCAGAACTAGAATTCGGGTGAGCAGAACAGATCATTGTCCACTCCCCAAAAGCAGCAGCAGACGTGAGAATATGGAGTACGATTCAGAACAGCACTGGAGACTCAGCACGCTGGGAGAAGTCAGGTGCCCTCCCCACGATGCCATTAAGAGGGTTGTTAGGGATAATGTCAGCTGGAGACAAAGGACTGGGTAAGGGTCAGCGTGTGCAGATTCCCCTGGTCACTACCTCTCCTTGGTGGGTAGTCCTGGCTTTCAGACAAAGGTATCAACTCCATGATCCATGAACTTCTGCACAGTCATTTCCCATATCACAGTAGTGACACTTCCAGTAAGTTCTGAATCCAAAGATCTAGCTGGTGTCCAGACTTCCCAAGGACATCTTTGAATTGTCTTTATCATCATCCCCTATCTCGTCCCGAAAGGCAGTCTTTTTCTAGAAGAAAAATTAGCACCACCTCTTGGTATTGTGCCTTTTCTTTTCTCTGAGCTGTTGGTTATTGCTTTGTAAGCTACCAGCAAGTCTTGACTGTTTCCAGGACTTTCCAAGAGAGCTCATTATGTCAAGCCACAGGTAGAACTAGAATTCAAAGGAATTTGAGATTTGTAGCTTTCTTGAGTTGCCCTCAGTACAATATCCTGGAGTCACTTGTGTAGGTTGTTCTTTGACTTTCTAAGAATATAACCTGAGTCTCTTACAGGGACAATTCCTCATACCAGGAGGGAATTGCTGTGTCAGTTTTGTCCTCCTGGAATGAGACACAGAGACAGAGATAGAGTGAGGGCAGTGAAAGGTTTATCTGTGAAAGAAGGGAGGGAGCAAAGTTGGATGATATAGGTATAAGAAGAATCTTTGCCAGCCCAGTAGAGGGTTTCAGGGCAGACTGCCTCTTGGCAGAGTCCCATGTTGGCCAGAAATAGCCAGATACTTGTATTACAGGTTTGCTGTCCCTGACTGAGGTTCTTGGGAGGAATGTGACCCCAGCACAGAAGCTGAGGCATGCCTAAGGAGTGAGTAGTGAGAGACAGTTAGCTCAGCACTCACAGCTAGGCCAGACTTTGGAAGGAGGCTCTGAATGGGGTGTGTCTGTATGCTCCTGCTTCTGCGTAAATTCTGTAGGACCTTTCAGGACTAACTTTTTTTAATTTTCTTTGAGTTGGAGTCTCTGTTACCCAGACTGGAGTGCAGCGGCCGCTCCCGGCCACCACAGCCTCCACCTGCTGGGCTCTGGTAATCCTTCCGCCTCAGCCTTCCAAGTAGCTGGAACTACAAGCGCGCTACCATGCCCGGTTAATTTTTTGATTTATTGTAGAGATGAGGTCTCACCAAGTTGCCCAGGCGGGTCTTGAACCCGCGGGCTCAGGCTATCCACTCACCTTATCTTCCCAAGGCGTGGGATTACAGGCTGAGCCACCGAGCCCAGCTTCAGGAGTCATTTAAGTCACCTTGCATATCTACTCATCAGTCCTGGTGGAGGTCCTATTTTCATTCCAAGAAATTCACCCCTTGAGTCACAGTGTTCAGAGTCTGAGCCTAGCTTCTGAGTCTTTGGTGCAGCGTGAAGTTCCTGGAAATCTACACAGTTCAAGGCATTTACACAGTAAGGTGGCAGCGCAACTGTGGAGACAGTCTCCTGAGACACACATTGACCAGAGCAGCACATGAGACTGTGTAGAAGGTATTCATCAGCCTGTCTGTTAGGCAGTAACATCATTTCCATGGCTGTGGCCCGGCGAGACAGGGATTTCCTGCTGGATTATACAATAATTCTGTGAAATCCAAATCTGATTTCACAGGGATAGACTGTGGCTTGAAACATGGACAGTTTTCAGGACTGCTCCCCACAATTAGCACTGCCACCTGGGAATGAAGAGATGCGTTTGTGGAGAGGTCCTCCCAGGGCATAAAGTAGTGGCTCAAAGAATGCTGGCAGCCCGGACTTGTCTAAATAGTGCATGGTGCATAGCATTTCTTGTCCATTTGTAGAATAATATGCATGCTTCTGAGACTAAGTGCATGGGAATAGGAGCATGGACAGTAAGAATATCAGAGGAATGGTACACTGCGAAGTTCTGTCTGAACGAATGAACAGTCAACACTGAGTCATAATCACAGGATATGGTTTTTAAAGGAATAACAAAGGAATACAGGTGCCTTTCACTGACAAAAATTGAACAGGATCTGCCTTTCGCATCCAGCCCCACGGACCAACAGCTGGAAGTTCAGGTAGGATCGCAGGTCGATATATTAAAGACTTAGGCAGAAAGGACCCTGATCAACCCCCCTGGGCCCTCAGAGGGGTTGCCGTGGACTTACAGCTCTTTCAAGCACTTCTGCTTGCTGATGGACAGCACTCAAAGATTGCCCCCAATGCCACCGGCTTGTGGGACAGGAGTTACTGATGTCCTGCACTGTGGACTTATGCTGACTCTGTGGAAGGACAGTGGCGGATGTCTTGGGGTTTATCGTGGAAAGCTGGTCCACGGTTGGGAATTCTTCATTCTTTCATTCAACACAATACATATTGAGTGTCTTTCATGTCTTGAGCTCTATACTAGGGGGTTGGGATTAAAAGAGTCATATACACCCTCTAAAAGATGAATAGTCTAGTAGAAAAAAGTGAGTTACTAAACAGAGGAGATGATAATAAAACATGGGGATAGCCACAGTACTAAAAGAAACATTATGGAAGCATGAAAGAGACAGTCACTTACTAATTCTACCTGTGCTGGGGCAGAATGGGAGGATTTGTCATGGAAGACTGCTTTGAAGAGTGTTATTCAAGGCATCGAAGATGGAGGGCATTCCGGGTGGAGAGCGAAGTAAGAAAAGACCTCAGTGAAAAGCAATGGAGAAGGCTGTGTTTGCCTGGGGAGGACAGATACGCAAGTGGGTCTGTGTCCTCTTCTACTCAAGGCACAAGGAAGTATGCACATCTGCATGTGCACGTGCACACGCGCGCGCGCGCGCACACACACACACACACACACACACTCAAACAATCCATCTGTGCACATGTAAAGCATTTTATAAACATGGCATGCGTTATATGCATTTTCTTCCCTAAATTATGAGGTACTTTGGTTTTTGTTTTTTAAGAATGGAGATATCATTTTATACATCTTTAAATCTCTCTTGTCCAACCTATTTCACAGTGCCTGAAACAGTTGTTTATTAGGTTATCCTGGATGCAGTAATTCTATACTCCCAATTTTCTTCTAAGTTAACAAAAATATGGCAGTGTCGAGTTGTGTCGTGTAAGCTCTATCAGTCAGCCATATTTGTTGAATGCCTACTGTGAGCAAGTCCTGTTCTGTGTGCTCTGAAATAATCTGAAATGATACTGCATTCTCAGGATCTGGTTTTTTGTTGTTGTCTGTTTGTTTTGGGCACTTAACACCCAGTGTGTATTTATTGTGTCCTGGGTTGTATTTCCTGGTAGGCTTTGACTTCCTCCCTTCTTTTATCTTATTGTCCAACCTAGAACAATGGCAGTGCCTCAGGGTGAATTAATACTTGCTGAAAAGGTAGAGTCCATATACATTGGCTTTCATTTTCCCATTCATATTTGAAGACCCTTAGAATTATCTTTAAAATTTTAGATGGCCAGGCATGGTGGCTCAAGCCTATAATCCCAGCACTTTGGGACGCAGAGGTGAGGGGACTACCTGAGCCCATGGGTTAGAGAACAGCCTGGGCAACTTGGCGAGACCTCATCTCTACAATAAAAAAATCAAAAAATTATCTGCGCTTGGTGGTGTGTGTCTGTAGTTCCAGCTGCTTGGAAGGCTGAGGCAGAAGGATCATCAGAGCTCAGTAGGTAGACACTGGGGTAGCCATGAGCATGCCACTGCATTCCAGCCTGAGCAGCAGAATGAAACTCCAACTCAAAAAAGCAAAAACAAAAAAAATTTAGTTGAAATTTATGGCAGTATAATCTAACTACATTAGAATGAGCACATTTCTGTGTTGAGTTTGAAGTGTTTTGGCAAACGTTTATACCTGGGTACACCCCAGGAGATCGTGGGACATTTCTACTGTCTCTAAAGCTTCCTTACACCTCTCCCCACTCAGTTCCTCCTGGACCTCCAGTCCTCAGGCCCAGCAACCACTGCTCTGCTCTCTAGACTCATAGTTTTTCTTTTGTAAAATTCAACCATTGTGCTCATGTACGCTTCTGGGTACTTCTTTAACTCAGTGTGATTTTGGTTTATTAATTCCAAGTTGTGACATGACTCACTAGTTTGTTTGTTTTTCTTATTGAATAATATTAGATTGTGGATATACTTTAATTTGTGTATTTATTAACATTAATGTATAGTGGGATATTTCCAATTTGAGGAATATGTTGATAAATTTCCTGTGAACATTCATGTGCAGGTCCATGTATAGAAACATGTTTCATGTCACTAGGATATACAATTAAGAGCAACATTTCTGGGTGGATTGGTAAGTCCATGTTTGCTTTTATGGGAAAATGTCCAACTATTTTCCAAAGTGGTTATAACACCATTATAAATCTTTTTTTTTTTTATTTTGTTAGAGGTCTCACTCTGCCACCCAGGTTGGAGCTCAGTGGTACCATCACAGCTTACCACAGCCTCGACCTGCTAGGCTCAGGCAATCCTTCTGCCTCAGCTTCTCAAATAACTGGGACTATAGACATGCATTTCCTCACCTGGCTAATTTTTGTATTTTTTTTTATTTATTTATATTTTTTTTTGTAGAGACGAGGCCTTGCTGTTTTGCACAGGCTGGTCTCAAACTCCTGGACTCCAGTGATTCTTCCGCCTTGCCTCTCAAAGTGCTGGGATTACAGGCATGAGCTACCATGCCTGGCTGCCATTAGAAATGTTAAGTTAAAAAAAAAAGATGTAAGAAGGTCACATGCTAAAACATACGTTAATTTACAACACCTCCATTTCAATACACAGTCAATTCATTTACTAGTAATTGTACCTGGAGTGGTACAACACCTGTCCTATTGTATTAACATGGAAGGATAAACATATCACTTTGGCCTATGACATTGCAGCTACGTTTGGTTGTGCAGGTATAGATGAAGGAGAAATCTTTTGTAGTTCTAATTTGCAACTGGTGGCTGAATTTCACTTTGGGGAGCAATTTTGCTAAAGAAGATGATAGTTTAGGACATGGTAATGGGAAAGAAAATTTAGAAGGTGAAATTGATCTTCTGGGCCCCAGTTCTCTCCATCAGAAAAGTGGACATAATAAAAATGCTAGCCACCTCTTGGCATGTCATGTGAATTAAGACTTAAGAGTCCCTTAGCAGAAAACATTTTGTAACTGGTAAAATTTTTCAGTGGATTCATTGAAATGCCAGATTCTAAGAAAACCATTTTGAAAGGAATTGCACAGAATGAAAATTACCAGGTATATTGGAGTGAAATGCTTCTTCAAGTCAAAGTTTCACTTGTAATTTAGCTTATGGAGAAATTCTCTATCTCTGTCTCCATCCATCGTGCATATTCCTTTGTAGAGGACATGAGACCAGTGAGACAATGCCCTCAGTGATTGGTGGAGGTGCCCACCCCACAGTGGAGGACCCTCAGCAGGGCCTCCAGAGCAGCAGGGCATTGGTAGTTGCCTCGCAATGTGTCACTAGAGACATACAGTTACCAGAGTTAAAAATGACAATCTCATGGCCCAGATAAGAAGTGGAGCTTTAAAAACAACCTGGTTTGCACAATGGAAACTACCATAGCAAGCAATCTATGCGGCACTTCATTGCCTAGTTACTCTTGTTACTGTTTGATTTTCAAGGAGTTTATTCCAGAGCATATTAATTTCAGGCAGATATTGAGTGGTTGCCTCATCAAAATTTTCCAGTAGGCCACATCTGTCTCTAGTCCACTTTGATCCTCTTTTCAGCACTCCACAAGTCTTGTCTGGTGCCTCCACTCAGCAGTGCCTGCAGGAAACCTTTCCTGAGGCCAGTGACATTGCCATGGGGCTTCAGGGCCTTCTTGTCTATAAGGCCACACTGTCTCACCACAGGAAATTCATCTCCAGGTCTCAGAGCTTTCTTTGGTGATTGCATGAATAACAAAAGGGTTAGCAGGTTTTGATGAACAGACACACATGTGCATGCGCACACACACGAGACTGCAAATCATGACTTGCAGAGAGGGGTGAGCATTATTGATAACTTTGAAAAATACCAGTGAGAATTGGGTGATTAGGCAGACTTTTTGTGGATGAAACACTCTAAAAGACTTGTTAAGAGGAACTCAACTCAATACTAAAAAAAGAAATAATCCCATTAAAAAGTAGGCAAGCCGGGCTCGGTGGCTCAGCCTGTAATCCCGCGCCTTTGGGAGGCTGAGGTGAGTGAATTGCCTGAGCCCGCGGGGTCGAGACCCGCCTGGGCAGCGAGACCTCATTTCTACAATAAATCAAAGAAAAATCAGCCGGGCATGGTAGTGCATGCCTGTAATTCTGGCTACTTTTAGGCTGAGGTGAAAGGATCACCAGAGCCCAGCAGGTCGAGGCTGCGGTGGCTGGGAGCAGCCACTGCACTCCAGTCTGAGTGACAGAGTGGGACTCCAACTCAAAAAATAAAAAAAAATGTAGGCAAAGACCTGAATAGACATTTCTCCAAAGAAGACACACAAATGACCAACAAGTATATGAAAAAATGCTCATTAGGAAAATGCAAATCAAAATCACAAGGAGATGTCACCTCACCCCAGTTGGAATGACTATTACTAAAAAGGCAGGAAACAACAGATGCTGGCAAAGAAGCAAAGAAGGATTCTCCTACACACATCAGTGGGAATGCAAACTGGGACAGCCACCGTGAAATACAGTTTATTGATTTCTCAAAATACTAAAACTGGAACTAGAAAACAAACATTCCAGCAATCTCGTTACTGGGTATTGATCTAAAGGAAAATAAGTAAACATATGAAGAGGGAACTTGTATCCTCGTGTTGATTGCAGCACTATTCACAATACCAAGATATGGAATCAATCTTGATAAAGATTTGTGGTATATGTGCACAAGGGAATATTATTAAACCATCAAAAAAGAATGAAGGCCAGGTACGGTGGCTCAAGCCTGTAATCCCAGCACTTTGAGAGGCCAAGGTGATAGGATTGTCTCAGCTTAGGGGTTCGAGACCAGCCTGGGCAACATGACAAGACCTCGTCTCTACAATAAATTAAAAAATTAGCCAGGCATGGTAGTGTTTGCCTGTAGTTCTGACTACTTGGAAGGCTGCGGTGAAAGGTTCTCCTGAGCCCAGCAGGTCGACGCTGGGGTGGCCGTGAGTGTGCCGCTGCACTCCAGCTTGGGCAACAGATTGAGACTACAATCCCCCCCCCAAATAATGAAATCCTGTCATTTGCAGTCATGAATGGATCTGGAAGTCAGTTATGCCAAGTAAAATGAGCCAGGCATGGAAAGACAAATACCACATTATCTTACTCATAAGTGGGAGCAAAAAAAACCCTGATTTCATGGGCATAGAAAGTGGATGATGGATCCCAGAGGCTGGGAAGGGTGTGTGTGAGGTGGGGAGGAATAAAGAAAGGCTGGTCCATGACACAAACATACAGCTAGGTAGAAGAAATCAGTTCTAATGTATGATAGCAGAGTAGGGTGACTCTACTTAGCAACTGTGTACTGTATATTTCATAGAAAGTCTATGACTTTAACTGATACTAACACAGAGAAATAATAAACACTCAAGGTGACGAATACTCCAAATACTCTGACTTGATCATTACACATTCTATGCATGTAGCAAACATTTGCATGTACCTGATAAATATGTGCAAATATTACATATCAATTTAAGAAAAAAGATAAAGGACTCTGATCACTGACATGGAGAGCATTCTAGATAAATTTTTAAATAAAAAAACTAAAGTACAGGAAAAAAAGGGTTAAGCTATTCTATTTTGCATAATTGTTTATCTTTTTTCACAGAAAAACCTAAAGTTTGTAAAATAGTTTTTCTGTATTTCATGCTTTTAGATATTATCTATTATAAGATGCATCTGGGTTTTACTTAAATCTAGACGTCATCTATATTTTGATGAATATGCAAAGGCATAACTTGAAAATATGCTGTTTTCATTCATTCTTCATTCATTGACACAATGACTATTGAATGCCTAGAGATAGAACTGTTCAGAACTGTTTTATTGGGGATTTTTTGATGTTGATAGTATTAAAACCTTAATTTATCTGATAAATAATAGTACTTTTATCTGTTTTCATCTTGAAGATTTTGGGGAGAATTAGAAGTTGTCGAAAATTTATTCATTTCAATAATTTTCTCAAAACTAGCTAGTTATGAAAGACAAAGCTTCCTGATTCTGTTACTAGAAAGTGAGAAGGTGGAGATGCAGAAACACTATTATTGCTTTTAGATTCTGAATGTTCATATCAAAAGTGTGAAGAAACCAGGGAAGTGAAGAGTTACAGCCTATCGTTTAATTTTCAAAAGTACACAGATTCATTGTATCATGTAACTGACCTCATTTCTAATTGTGTTAGAATATTCCCTCTCATACCTGTCAAACAATACTTCGCAATTTATGGAAGAGTCATTAATTTTCACAATAATCTTCAGAAGTCGTTCTAAAGATTCTCAAGTAATAAAACTGATTTTCTACTGGCTATGATGATTTAGTCAGCAGCTGGCTTGGCTGAACATGAAGATGGAATTAACATATCTCTACACCATCAACCTCACTCTTGGAACTACAGGCAGGTCAGAGTACGGAATCTCAGAATAGAGGCAGGTGATTCAAGCAAATAGCAGTAGCCAGGGACCATATATTTTTACAAAACTGAAAAAATTTTGAACAAATTCCAAGTTGCTAAACAATGGGCAAGAAAGGCCCTTATTTGAGTCAACTAGTGGAAACCAGAAAAAATGTCTGACAAATGTTCAAAGTACATTGTAATGACAGGGGTCAGTAGTACTGACAGTCACTTGGAAGCCCATATCAGATGATTCATGTTTACTCTATTGGAACCAAACAATGTTTTAAATTTGTTTCAGTAATTCTCATCAGCTGCCTTCCTTGTGTTGTGCAATTTGGGTGGTCTTTAAATGATTGTCAAGTCCTACCTTGAGGAGAGCTCTCACAAAGGACATGCAGTCCATATCATCATTTCTAGGCTAAGTCCCATGGAAATTCATAACTTAGAAATGAAAGTCACAGAGATGCAACTGCCCTTATAATACCAGGGCTGCGGCTATAAATATTTCATGAGCATCGCATGTCAGGGGCAGATCTCCATTTTCATGAGTTAGAATTTGTTCAGCTAAGGCTCCAGATTTTACTATTCATGATGCACAGCTTGCCCCGTAGAGCATTCCATACGGTACTTTTTTAATATTTATGTTTAATGAAGAAATTACTGTTCTGAATAGAGTCTAAGTCAAGTCAAAGATTTCTTGTTAAAAGTATTAAGTTTTGCTGAATAGAAATGACAACAATCAACAAAAGTTACCTTATTGCAGCTCTTAGCACAAAGACATATAACTTTTAGAGTGTAACAGGATGATGGATCAAGACACATTAAACCTAAGTAAAAAGGTTCCTTCTAAAGGTTATAACATTAGAAATCTCATCTTGAAGATTTGGAAAGGTTAAAATGCAAAGAGCAACTTCCTTACATATAAAAATTTTAATTACAAGTGATATGCTCGCATACTATTTCAATGTTCAAATATATGCCTATATTTTTATGGGTTTTCTTTTATTCAAAAAACATTTTAACTTGCTAAGATAATATTACCAAGTTCAATCATGTGTTGCTATTGCATATTTTAAGGTGATTTATCAAAGCACGTTATCAGTACCTGTCAGAATAAATTTTGCACTAAAGGTAATGAAAAAAAGCACTATTGTATGTGTTGAAATCAAAGACTGTTACTATGAGTAGAGCTAAGTTATTTCAATGGGAAGGATATCATTTGCCCTCTAAATGATACCTGCCCCATGAGAAAAGAAAAACTTGAAAAATCACAGGAAGCAGGCACAGGAAAACGTCTCTTCCCTGCCTTTAGCAAATGAGCATTTGATATTTTATTTCAGTTTTGTCATTTTGATCAATTCTTTCAAGTAGTGTGGAAAAATGCTACATAGAACTTGGTAACATTTGCGAAAGTAAGTGAAAGTTACTGATCAGCTCATGTATAATCCAAGGCCGAATTATTCCATATTCAAGTAAATAGCAGTAACCAAGGGACCACAGAGTAGAGATCACATTAGATTGATGATAAAGTCATGATAGAGTTTCTTCTGAATACATTTCAATAAGAGGAAGTCTTCTAATATGAAAACAATGGACTTTCAATTTAGTATCATTCACCTGGGAGTTTGTAGTTTAAATCTATCTCTATATCATTTATTTAAGTAAAATTTTGTATATACATATATATATATATACACACACATAAATACATACATATATGTATATATAAAATTTTGCTTAAACCAATTAGATTACTAGAAATTCTATAACGCTTCCTGTACTTGCCACCAAAAGTTGATTTTTTTTTCTGATGTGAATACATTTTAATTACCATTTTAAATAGTTCTAAGTTTGAGTGAGCTTGGCTCAGACATTAAGTCTTGAGGATAAGGATTTTTTTTTTTAATCAGAAATATTTTCCCATGCTGACTTCTATCCAAATCATTTCAAATAATAGATTGAAACTTTCCTCAAAAGTGAAACGAATTCACATGTGAGGCCCAAACTTTACCTGCACAATGACCATTTGTGTACCTAACTCTGAATTGTACCCTACATCTTTTTTTTTAAAAAAGTTGATGTTTCATTCCAGATGTTGTTTAACAGAAAATGAGAAACACTTTCATCCGTTTGCTTCTTTGTAATTTTATTTCCCAAAGGCTCCCTTGAGGAATTTAACCTTTATGTGATGAATTTGCAGTTCTCTTGAAGTGTGTTAACCTCAGTCCCCTAATGAGTCTAGGTGTAATACTGAGGAGAAATTTGAGAAATGTAGCGTGTAGCTCATTGTCAGGTTGGATTTGTCTGGCACGTCTCCAGCTTTGCTGTTGTTCTGGTACACATTTTGATCACAATTATTTAATTATGTTCTATATTTAACTGACCTATTTGAACAGGATCCAGAGCTGGTACGAAACATCTGTCGCTGGGTGAGGCAGGCTGTGCAGATTCCGTTTTTTGCCAAGTTGACCCCGAATGTCACTGATATTGTGAACATTGCAAGAGCTGCAAAGGAAGGTAAGAATGACTTGCATCAGTCATCCATTTTGTAAATATTGGCTTGAATTATGTAGCCATCCTGAAGTATGTCTGAACTCAAGCTAGTGAATGTACCACAAACTTTGATCTGGAAACACAAGATAATTTATAATTTTTCCTAATAAACACTTGCTTCATGCACAAAGAAGTTTGAGACAAATTCACAGTCACAGGGAACCTCTTCAAAATAAATGATCTTGTAGCAATTCAACATTTAAATCTTTAATGAAATATAAAAGAAAGAAGAAATACCAGCTTCCACAGTGTGAAATTTCTTATGAGCTCCCTTGATATTTGATAGGGCCTAACACACTGCCGTGAACACATGTTCAGTAAATATCTGTTGAATATATAATCATGTAGTTAATGCATGACTTTACAAATCACGTATGCTCGTGTTCCATCCCAGGGAAATTGTGCCCTAACTTGCAAAGATGTTGTAAATTACCTGGACAAATAACAATGAACACAAAACATTTGGCACCAAAAAGTTTATATAGTAACTGAGAAAATGAAGTTGTGGTAATTAAAACCTTATTTTAATGCCTAGAATTGAATCGCAATGGTAGGAGTTAAGCTAGTGAAGATATTTGAAGAGAGTAAAAGTTCTCAAGAGAAGGCAGAGTGTGCATTTTCCTGGGTTTGGGGGGTTTGAATGGGTTTGAACCGCTGTGACTTTAAGAACTTAGGGAGATTTCGCGACCCGCCTGGGCAGCAAGACCTCATCTCTATAATAAATCAAAAAATCAGCCAGGCATTGTAGCGCATGCCTCTAATTCCGGCTACTTGGAAGACTGAGGCAGAAGAATCGCCGGAGCCCAGCAGGTCGAGGCTGCAGTGGCCGGGAGCAGCCACTGCACTCCAGTCTGGGTGACAGAGTGAGACCCCAACTCAAAAAAAAAAAAAAGAACTTAGGGAGATGTTGATGTTTTTTGCAGGTGGTGCAGATGGTGTTACAGCCACTAACACTGTCTCGGGTCTGATGGGATTAAAATCAGATGGCACTCCCTGGCCAGCCGTGGGTATGGCGAAGCGGACCACGTATGGAGGCGTGTCTGGTAGGTATTGCCAACTCCCTGCACTGTGTGCTTCCTTGCAGGTTGCTAAAACATTAGAGGTTGTGTTGCAAGCAAGAGTTTCACATCTTGTGTGATTCCAAATTCTTATAGCTCATTGCTGGCCAGTATTCCTAATAGTTATGACACAGAACACATTGAATGTGAAGACTCAAGTGACTGTTAGCCCAAGACCCAGGTCGGGTCTTGTACAAATTATCTTTGCTCTCTTTTTTTTTTTTTTTGCCACTTTTTAGTAAGGGCTAATACCAGGGCTCTCCAAGAGAAAAATATAGGTCCTCGGATCATAATATCTTCTTCACAGTCTGGATGAACTTCCAATCTTCCTAGAATTTTAAAATAGACTTTCTTCAAAAACAGCTTGCACAACTGTCCCCAGTGCACGGTTCAAATGCTAAGTTAAGCTTCACAACAAGACAATCACAGAATTCCACACCTTCCCATGCTCTTGTTTGTTTTCAAATCCTTGTATTTAGAAGAGACGTTTTACTCCCAAGGTCCTAGTCACTGTCTTTGCCCTGTGCACTCTGTGGCTGTGACACAGTGAAATGAATCTTGCAAAGACGGTGTTGTGAGGTTTTTGACTGCACTGGTATAGGGATGAATCTCCTTGGTGATAGAGAAAGTGGTCAATGTACATGGCATGGCACTGCCCTGCCGTTCAAGAAAAACCTTGCTGGCTTAGACCAAAATGTGCCTTTGGATGAGACTGGACAGACACAAACTGAACTCCATCTGTGCTGAAGGGTTCTGATTTAAGAGTGTGAAGGGCATCCATGATGATCAACTACAGCAGCAGAAGGTCATAGGCTGCTCTGAATTGGCTGCTGTTTCCACAGCGTCAGGAGGGGACAGCAACGGGGAAGTCCCTGACCAGGCCCCAGACACAACTTGCTTTACCAGGAGCCACCAGACAGGACCTCGAATATTACTGTCATTCAGAGCAGCAGATACCGTGTTAGCGTGTGCCACTATGAGAGCCAAGAGACTCTGGCTTGGGTTGTCACATGAACAGTGTTTCCTGTCAGCCCATTTCAAATTTCCCAGTCTGCCATGTTGACAGCAAGAGAATAAAGCAGGTCACAGAGGGGGCTGAGCATTAAAAATTAATAAAAGGACTATTGCAGTAGTATTTTATGTAAGTAACACCATTCACGTTTTCTCATTTAAGCTGCAATTTCTGAATATTCTGCAATGCTATAACTCAGTCTAATAAAACTACAAAATTGCAGCATGGGAAAGCCCTTTGTGTCGCAGTCTTTAAGCACACGCACTGAAATTATAGCAGTACCCAAAAACAACCTCAGCCATACCTCAGGGCCTGTTAGCATCTCCTTAACACTCTATTTCTAAGATTTATGAATTCTTATATAAATATTTGCTTGGCCTATAAGCTTAGCAAATCCAGAATGGAACTTTCATGTTTAAACAACAAAAAATGTCTAATATTTTTAAGATCTTGTACCTCATTTCTGATAAGTTCTGTATTAAGTTTCTGCACATTACACAATCTGTTTTGAAAATAGCCTTTCTCTGTGTTGACAAAATTAATATGGTTTTTCTCCTTTAAAGCAATGCGGGCTTTTGTTTAAAGGTAATAGAATCTAAAAAGCAGTTTAAATAGGCAATGATAATATATTTTAGGACAAAAGCAAGTTCTGTATCAAAATACCTTCAGAATGAGTGATAGCAAAACCTAGCCTAGAAAATTGTGTTAAATAATAGTGGTTTCAAATTTGGGCAGAGTTTTATCAAATATGGCTGTCAGGACTTCAAATGTTGCTTCAATATTGAACATTACACAAAATATGCTAGATATTTGTACAAGATTAAAAAATTACCACAGCACAAGTGCTAATATCGTCTCAGGTGTTCTCTCAAAGCACCAGAATGTCTGCTTTCAGAAGAGCTGCATGAATCACAGATTTATTTTTTTTTAAGTGAAAACTAAATAGAGTTCAATCTTGGATAGCCAGCTGAAAATCAACACCCATTTTCCATTGGCAGGGAAGGATATTTTCCCCTTTCAATATATTCTCTAGCTGTTTATTCAATCTTTATTATTTTATTTCTCAGAATAAGATGTCTGCTGTTTGAAATGAAGGTTATGTTTTGTTTAAATGGGGAGATAGTGAGGCCCCTGGGTAGTCCCCCTGCTATCGAAAAATGGTCCCGTTCCAGCAATGTTCTTCTCATAAAGTGCATTAGATAATAAGGGACAGTGACTTGCATCAGAAAAATAAGACCTCAGCTAAGGAGTGTCAGTTGAATTATTTCAGATATAATTAGTCTGAATTCTAGAGCAATGCTTTTCAAACATTGGTTCCCAGCTCATGAGTGTACTATGAAATCTAGTTTAATGAGCTGTAATCAACATTTTAAAAAATGAAATAGAAGAAGAACTGTCAGAATGCTTTACACATAGATGGGATACGCATGGCTTAGTTAAACTTCTTTTTCAGTCATGCACATGTATATGTCATGAAGTAAACTGCACATTTTACTGTGGTTAACTTCCAAAAAGTATGAAAGCTACTGTTTTAGAGGGAGGCCTCTTTGTTAAATAAAATAAATTATTAGGCCTATGGAAAGATAGCTTCTACCTGCCACAGTTTAAAAGTTCTATCAAGAGAAGAGATGAGGTCTTCATTCCAGGTCTTATTCTCAACTTTGCTGTTTTAGAAATTGTATTTTTCTAATTCACTTGTAGGTGGTTAGAATCCTGGAGTGGGGGGAACTCAAACATATGAAACAAAACAAACACATAAGATAATTTATGAACCTTAATTTCAGTTATGAGGGAAGTATTGGTCCATTAAAGATTGAATTATAGATCGGATGATTTTGTTGTGAGAACGGTATCAAAGGAAGTCTTATCTGGTATTCATAAGGGATATTTTTATGAAACTAGCATAGCTGATGAAGCTATCTACCATATAGGCAGTCTGTCTAAATCATTGATTCTGAAGACCTCTCCACCTTTCTTTGGACAGTAGATATTTAATGCTAAGTTGCTGCCATCTAACTTTTTTTCTAGAATTCATGCAGAAAAATTTTGTTATATCAAACAGCAGTTAATTCATCTATTACCTTACAGTTGAGTGGATTATTGGTTTTGAGGGGGAGAAAAGATAGAAAAAATTATTTGACTTTTTAAAATTTGATTGAAAGAAACCCTAATCTTAGCAGTAACATAATTATAAACTCCATCCTTGAATGGATTAGTCATTATTTTCCTTAGTTTTAGTTTCTCTTTTTTTCTTGTTTTAGTTTCAAATTTTGACCTTTTTTCCCTGACTTCAGCCCCAAATAATGAGGGCATCTTAAGATAGCCCTAACGCAGTGATAACTATCACCTACATAAATGGTAATATCCAGCTGTGGTGTGACATTTTCACATGAAATCCTCCCTGTGGATAAGATGCCTTCAGAGATGGTTAAGAATCAGCCCAGCATGGCATACACTGAATATGTCTTTCTTGCGCCTGTCTTCACGAGGTTATCCTTTATTCATTTACAAGTGCATCGGGGGAAAGGGTAATCGAGCATCTTTCAATGGGGTAAATTCGTTTAAAGGAGTATTTGTCATCATTCCTTGTATTTTTAATGGTTTTTTATTAATGAGGGATTAATTTCATTGTCCTGTACATATTTTGCGTGCTGCACATACAAATGCACACACAGGGACGACAGCTGAAGGCACTTCAATTGAAGCAATGATTGATACTTTAGGCTCAACGTAATTTACTTTCTACAAGTTTGAAACATTAACTCATTTTCTTGAATTATTTTATTTGCCAAATTTGTTCTGCTTTTACCAATGAAAAGGAAATTTTTGTTTTCAAATTTTGGATGCTTGAAATTATCATTTATGTATCAGCTTACCCAGCTAAAACAATAGACCACTTTTTACTCAATATTAAGACTTATAAAATTTATTATTGATCTCTGAATTATTCATCAATGATGGCTTTCATGATTTGATCTTTATTTCAGCTCAAATTTACTACTCACATATAGGTTATTACCAAATCCAAGAAATGATTGTGTATTTCTCAACAAAATATAATAGCATTCCAATAACCACACAGTTGAGTAGATTATTGGATTTTGGGGGAGGAAAGAAAGAAGAAATTCTTTGAATTTTTGTATGTGATTGGGAAAAAAGACAATCACAGTAGTAACATAATTATAAACTTCATCCTTGAGTGAATTATTATCTTTCTTAGTTTTAGTTTCTCTTTTTTCTTGTTTTAGTTTCAAACTTGGACCTCTTTTCTGACTTCAGCCCCCAAATAATGAGGGCATCTTAAGATAGCCCCAACTCAGTGATGACTGTCTCACAGTCTTCAGGTAATTAATGAAAGATTTGAAAGCTACCTGTGTGAGATGCTGGACACTGAGCTCTGACTGAGCTCTTATGGTTGCAAGCCTCTTAAAGGGGTTTTCATTGTAAAACCAACACTGGAAAAACTAATAATAGACGGTACAAGTTACAAATTTTGCTAGCAATTTGTAAGACTGTGCTGTTGTAGGGTTAGAAGTGAGTACAAAGTGTACAGTTTGGAAAACTTACACAAATGTGGATCAATAGAATAGCTTAAAAGGGGATTTTAAGCATTGACTGCATATGGCAGGTTGTGTGTGTGCCTAAGCCAGCTACTTAGGCATGAATTTCAGAACCACACGGTCGGTCCCTTAGCAGCTGACACTCTGGGTGCAACTGTAGTGCAAATCCGATATAACTCACGTCAATTATAAACTTATTTTGCTGTATTTATTAGTGAATATTTGCATAATATTGGAAACTCAGAAGTTTTAGTTACATTTTCCTTTAAATAACTATTTTCACACATGTCAGTAACTGAAGATTTTGGCAGGATTGCTTGAAATTCTTACATTATACATTATAGTTCTATCATAAAATACAATGTTGGTATTTTTTATTGGGAAGTAGTTTTTAATGGGTTAGGTTTTTTTATGTGTCAATCACATGATTACTGATGCATAAAATGCTTTTAGAAAAACACGCCTACTATCTGTCATAAAATTTAACTATCTATTGTTACCATCTTGATCAATAAGAGCTTGGGTTTTAACATTAAGATGTCTAAAATAACCTGATAGATAAAGATATAATTTAAATGAATAAAAAAGTAGTGATAATTCATGCCAAAAAGAACACTTTAAAGGAGAGCCTTCCATTTTACACTCACTCTCCTCTTTCCTTTTGTGTGTGTGTACCAGAAAAAATGCAAAAGTCTGGTCTGTTATTTACATATGTAAAAGCATTCTTAGCCTATCACAAGTCTAACTGTTTAAAAACCTTGTTCTACAAATATATATATGCTATATTTGCAGAACAATCAAAAGTAGACATATCATATAAATATGCCAGATTACTGTTTTCATTATAAATTTATCACTTTGGTTGAGCAAAGCTCACCATTAGAAATGTTCCCATTTAAGCAGTACTCTTGTGAATACATCCATGTGCAGACTGACAAGGAACCCTCCTTTCGTCCCATCACCTTTTCTGGAGCCTACGCTTCTCACTGTCTAGCCACCGTGGGGCTGGGCAGGAGATCAGAGCCCTAATAATAGATTTTTGACAGTGAGCTCGCCTGCTACCTGCCCTACACAAATCCTCACTGTTCATGTTGCTTCATGGCAACAAAGCAGACAGAGGGAAAATGCCAAGTGCTGAGTTTGAGGTACAGCCTTGCCTTGGCTTGACATTTTAGCTGAAGAGCAGTTTATGAGATGCATAATTTTTCATCTGGGACTCCGTGGCCATATTCATAACGCTCACAGCACATCAACGGGCTGGAGCAAGGGCAGAGGTCCGAAGCATAGATCACAGTTCGCATCCTTTCCTCAGGTATTTTACTGTAACTGTTGTCCTGCAGATAAATGATAGCATCAAATAGTACTTATGAGTCAACACATTCATAGGTACCTGAATATCACACAGATATTTCCCTTTTGTTCAAAATTAGGAAAATAAATTAATGTCTGTACCAGTTCCTGAGAAAACATTTGATAGACTTTGTAAACCAAAGGATTCTGACAAGCATATTAAGAAAAACTTACCTTTGCAGCAGTGGTAATGAATTATTAAATTTCTTTCCTCTGTGTGTGTTTTTTCATAAAGAATGATTTCAAGCTTGAAATTAATCAAAAAATGTTCTATTATGAAAGTAAAACTGGAGTATTGTGTCACTGTTTGAGCTTGAATTTAAATATTCACAGATTCATGCATATCTACTGTACTAAAAAATCAGTGTAGGTCCACGTCAGTGGCTGTTTAATTTAGAACTACACATCTCTGTAAGCTTCAGAAACAGTTCACCATGTCACAGTCTCATACAGAACAATGGTACAGTACATTGGATTAATTAAGGAAGGCTTGCAGAGAACTGAGTTCTCAGTATGTCAAGATTTCAGTTTTATGTTAAATATTTTCTAAAGGCCAGACCCTTAAATCTCAGGGGCTGTACCGAGCAGTGAGCTGTGAATTTAACCATAGGCTAACTGCTAATGATAAGGAAAAGAGTGCTAGTTGAGGCAGCTGTAATACAGTCATTGGATCAGACCATCAATCACTCGGCTCCCCAAGGAGTAGGGGGAGAAACCAAACAGCGAAGAGGGAAATGAGGAAAGGAGGGCATGACCGGAATGAGATTCCTCCCCATCTTTATCCACTCGTTGTCTTAAATCCCTAGGCAGCAGGCCAAATGCCCCGGCACCACTCGGACGGGAAGGCCAACACATTTATTCCTCACATCTAGGGGAGTATCGAAATGTCATTGCCGCTCAGTAGTTGAATATCTTGAAGCCTGCTGGAAGCAAATGTCTGATTGTGTAAGGAAAAATTAGATGAACCCTTCTTTTTTGGATTTCTGGTTTATATTTATGAGTCTTTTGTGTGTTTGGATTCACTTGTGTTAGGAAAGGGAAATATGCTTATTAGGCTTCTAAACGACAGCCGATGTTTGTTTATGGAAGTTTTGTGGGTGAGGGGTGAAAGTCCAGTAGATCCGGGGTGCTCAAACCTCAGGAGGGTCTGGGGATCACAGGTTGCGGAATCTTTCCCAGAGCTTCTGACATGTGTCTGCGAGGGCCTGAGGTGTGCACTGCTGGAGAGTCCCAGGTGATGTTTTTGCAGCACGTTTGGGAGCCACAATTTGAGAACTGTTGATAAAGAACTATTGATGTCATCAAGCATTTTGGTTTTAATATCTTATTTCCAAAATAACGTCAAAGGCCTTAATCGGTGGCAAAATTAGAGAACTTAGTATCCAGTAAATAAATGCAGAATCTTTGCCCCAGTTAAGTATCTGAAACAAATTGTCGTAAATTGGATCTTAGAAAAAGTCATAAAACACAGTATTTGAGGTCTCAGAATAGAAAATAACATGCCACTCCATTTAAAATTAAATGTTGAGTGCAAACCATTTTTATTCAAAGAGAATTTATTCTGAGTGCCACTGAAGACAATTTATGGATATCAATAGTCCCTTGAAAAGGAAACAGGTGTAAGAGTCAGACAAGGGTAAAATTAAGCTCACAATTGTGAAATATTATGTTTTTCTTTTTAACTTTGGGCAGACACTAACATGTTGAATAATAACAGTTCTCTCCCAGGACAAATGCTTATATGTAAATTTATCTTGTTCTTTTCTCAAACCCTTAAAATGCAGGAGACAACAGTGTGGGTAACCTCCTGCCCTTCTCTCTGAATTTACTTCTTTCCTATCATCCCATTCAATGGAATTATTTTATCAGTGGAAGGGAGGAGATAACCAATGTCATGAGGATATTGTGTTTCCATGTGGTGTCCCTGTGAATAGTTACACTGTGCACTGAGAGTCTTCCAAAGTCATGTTTATAGTCTCTTCATGATACACTTCATCAACTCTGAAGCTACTTGCAACTTTTTTCTGGATAGAAAGATGTCCTGGTGAGCTGCCCCTACAATTTGGCACCAGATGAATCCCCTGGTAGAAGACTATTCCTCCAGTTCCAAGAGGTCCTTCGGTGCAGGACATGGTAAACCTTTGAGACACGCTTGCAGTGTCTGTCGCTCACTGGTGGAGACTGCCAACATGACGCAGGAGTGGTGGTGTTAGGATCAAGGTGGAGGCAGGGTACCAGGTCAGGCCAGCTCAGCCTCACCGGCTGTGCTGTTGGAGAGTCCAACACTTTGACGCAGATGCACAAACAGGTGTTGGGTCGGAAAGTGTACTAAAGATTTTACATACATCATTTCAGTGGTCGTTACATTTTTATGCTCATAAATATCCCGCAATTAAAAAATTATATACTCTTTACCCATGTTAAACTGACCTTAGGACTTTAGCCATATGTTTAAAGAGCTATCAAAAGACATACTCTCCCATATTTTGCAAATATTAATTTTTTTTTTTTTTTGAGTTGGAATCTCACTCCATCGTCCAGGCTGGAGTGCAGTGGCATACTCATGGCCACCCCAGCGTCATCCTACTGGGCTCCGGCAATCCTTCTGCCTCAGTCTTCCAAGTAACCGGAACTACAGGCACACTCTACCACGCCTGGCTATTTTTTGTTAATTGTAAAGACAAGGTCTCATCAAGTTGCCTAGGCTGGTCTCAAACCCACAGGTTCAGGCAATTCACTTGCCTTGGCCTCCCAAAGTGCTGGGATTACAGTCTGACCCACGAAGCCCCACCACAACTATTAATTCTTAAGATGCTGTTGTTCCATCATTCTTTTAAATAAACAGTAGAGTGTGAATAGCACCCTTGTGCTATTTTATATGTACTAGCCATTAAAAATACATACACATGCTCTAAATAATGGTGTGAAGTTTTATTTTTTTAATATTATTTACAAACTAACACAGTGTGAAGTTTTACATCTTTTTTTCTCCTTGAACTCATAATTTTGGTCAGTTTCTCCATTGGGACCATTTGAAGGACTTAGAGTCACAGCCATCCCCTGAATACCAGGTCCACTATGCTTGAGCAACTTGTAAGGATCATCCTATGGAATTACTCTTTAACAAATTATATGTCTATAAATGGACATTTACATTTTAAAAAACCTGGATTAAGTCTCAAATGATACATTTTTTCTACTGTGTTATTATAATTTATAATAATTAAATTATAATTATATATTATATAAATATTATAATTTATGATAATTAAAATATCATAAATATGATAATTATTCAACATAAAAATAGATTTTATTGAAAATGCATTTATTAATGAGAAAAATATGGCTTATTAAGCAATTTGATTATGTATCTATTGAGGCATATAATTCTTAAAAAATAGAGTACAGCATCAGTTCTCTTCATTTATTTTTTTAGATGTAAACACTGAAAATTCTTGCTTAAGTCAGTAAAGGAAACTAGAAGGGGCCCCATAATAGTCATTTCACTCAAATCTTTGAACACTTCTGACATTATGAGCCAAAAATTACTTAGTGATCTTCACCAAAAGTTATTTGACAAATTGATGTGTTTCTCTTTCAATTTCATTGAAATCAGGGGCTTGGAAGATACCTGGTTTGCAAAACTTGGTTACCCAGTCATCAAAATCAATCCCTGACTTAAAACCAGTGTCAGCATTTTGAATTATCATTTTGTTTGGTACCCCAGATTTTTCCACTCTATGGCAGTCTGTTGCTGTAATTTTTGAGATGATTGAGAAAGATGCTTCTTTGTCCTAAGGTGAAGGAATGGCACAGTGGTTGAGACAGATGCACCAGTGTGGTGTCTTTGCTGCTCCTTTGCAGGCGTATGCAATGTAAGGAATAACACACCTGGAAACTGGGGATCTGGAGACAAGTCCTGTAAAGTCAGTTTGCTCGTGGGATACAGACTTCCCTGCAGAGAGTTCTCTGCAACTTTGGTAATATAGATAGATATTTCTGTGAGAAGAACTCCAGCTTATTTCACTTAATCTTCACACAACTATATGGTGACTAAGCAGTGGCTTGGTTTTTCTTTTTTTTTAACCTTTCAAATGCTCATCTATGAAATTTTAAGACTATTCTGTATTCTATAACAGCATACAATGTTCTTATTTTAGATGTGAACATCAAAGAAAACTATGAAACAAATTGTGAAACAAATTGTGATAAAACAAATTGTGCCTGATGGTGAAAAGAACCAAAGTCCCATAAACTTAACTGTGTCTCTTAAAGTAGCACTTGCAACTTTAAAGAAATTTCTACTGCTGGATTTACAAATCTCAATATTTTAGTTAATGTGTGCCATTGTTGATATTTGAAAATCTGTGTGGACAGACTTTTGTGTTGCTCACCGAATCGGCCCACAATTTCACATCCTCATCCTTGGGTCCTCAGATGGTGCTCAGTCACTCTGTGGATGTCAGTTTTGAGGCCTCTTTTCCTTCCTTCTTTCTTTCTTTCTTTCTTTCTTTCTTTCTTTCTTTCTTTCTTTCTTTCTTTCTTTCTTTCTTTCTTTCTTTCTTTCTCTTTTTCTTTCTTTCTTTCTTTCTTTCCTTCCTTCCTTCAAGATGTGGGGTACAATTCAGGATTAGACTGACAAGTGGTCATCGAGTAGTTGGATCTCCCTTTTTTCCCACTTTGCCTGGTTTGAGATCAGATACCCTTATTGATGTTGTG
Source organism: Carlito syrichta (assembly GCF_000164805.1). Lineage (NCBI taxonomy): Eukaryota > Metazoa > Chordata > Mammalia > Primates > Tarsiidae > Carlito > Carlito syrichta. The sequence continues at coordinate 463,861 of NW_007249361.1, forward strand.
CCCCCGACAGTATCCCACTACTATCAATCCCTTTCTTACAGTGTAGTAAATGTCTACAGTCCGCTTATGAGTGAAGCATTGAGGCCTTTGAGCAATATGGTCTCCGTGTGACTAGTGCTTTATGAACACTTCATGTGCATTCTTACTTAGATAACCCTATGAGATGGATCTCATTGGGACCATTTGAAGGACTTAGAGACACAGCCATCCCCTGAATACCAGGTCCACTAGCAAAGGGAAAGAAGGCTGGCTAGAAGCTAAAACCTCACCTGCACGCAATTTACTTATGTAGCAAATCCTCACATGGACCCCACAACTCTAAAATGAATATATTTTTTAAAAATAATATTGACTTAGAGACTCAAGGCCAGTTGGTTAAGCAACTTGCCCGGTTGTTTACATAACCAGGATATGTCATAGTCTGGGTTCAAACTCAGATCTGTCTCCCAAATGAACTGCTAAGCACTTTTATCAGTGTCTTACCCAATATCTGCTGTGGTAAGTCTCTGTCTAAATATAATATACTCATTAAGTTCTAATAGGCTACAGGTGTCATTTACTAATCTAGCATCTATCTGAATAGTCTGTGACCCTTGTTCATACTATGGTCCTGTATCACTGACTTCACTAAGTGTATTGGAAAAGTGAGTCAACTAAGTGAATTAGGGAAAAATACTCAGTATATTTCAAAGAACAGAAATGAGAAGCAGCATTCAAGCATCTTCCCTGAAGTGTAAGCATGCAGGATTGAAAAGAAGCTGCCATCTATATAGAAATAAAAACTTTATTTCCTACTTGGATAAACTGGACACTCGGTCCAACTATATGCTGAGAACAGCTTTGGACGTCCTTCTTGATTTCTTCTTTGCGATCCTCAGTCGGTTACAAATATGTGTGTTCCTGCAACTGTCTCACCTCCTGTTTGAACAGATCCATCTTCTGTCCCAGAAGCAGCATCTCTTTTGTAATTTCAGCTGAGCTTGCAAAAAGCACTAGTAAGTAATTCATTGATGCCGCCTTTTCACGGGGTGGGGCAAAGAGAAGGGCATTGTGAAGGTGGTTAAATGGACAAAGTTGAGACCAAAAAGTCTCTGCTAAGCCCTTTCTGAACATGAAAAAGGAGCTCACACCATTTCTCGCTTCCCCTGGTTTACACATACAAAAAAGAGAGATAAAATATAAATAAAATAAACATGAAGGTTAAACTCTCTTAGCACATATTGGGCATGACGTAGTATGAAAAAATTTAATTAGTATGAATTAATATGAAAAGAAGTGATAGATCAGAAGCCAGGAGTCCAAAGAATGTCCTTAAATTGCTCTCAGTTCATTTGGTTGATGATTGACTTGTGTGGATTATAAGCTTTTTTATTTTTTATTTTTTAAGTCAGTGTCTACTTTGTCACCCAGGCTGGAGTACAGTGGCATAATCACAGCTCACAGCCATTGCAGCCTCGACCTCCCAGGCTCAGGCAATCCTTCCCCTACAAGCTCCCAAGTAGCTGGAACTGCAGGTGCTCACCACCATGCCTGGTTGGCTTAATTTTCTGTAGAGATGAAGTCTTGCTATTTGCCTAGGTTGCTTTTGAATTCCTGGGCTCAAGTGATCGTCCCACCTCAGCCTCCCAAATTGCTGGGATTACAGGTGTGAGCTACTGCACCCGACCAGGATTATAAGTTTCTTAAAAGCAGGAGCCATTGTGTCCTTTTCATGATCTTCTCCAAATTCCAGGAAGGTTGCAGCAACATATTAGACATGCAAGAAGCCCCATTTGATTCTTGATATTCAGTTGTGTACAACTCAGAAGGATGTGGTGACCAGACTGCCTTTTCATCTTGACCAGTTAGCTTGAGTTTGTTGGTGAGCTTTTGGAAACTTAGTAAGAAATTCTAATAGAATACATGCCATCTTACTGTGTGCCAGTTGACAAGAGCTTGTCCCATATTATGTCATTTAATCAGTTCAACAAACTGATCAAGTAGGCACAACTAGTGGCCTGTTTTATTGAAAAATAAACTGAGGCACAGAGAGGTCAAGTAAATTCTTGGATATCACATGGCCGGTATCCAGGTGCTCTGGAATCCATGCTGTCTGATTTGACATTGTACACTTCACCACTGTGTTGAAGTGACCTCCTCTCCCTGTACATTTTGTTTTCATTTATTCTATTATACTTTTGTAATGTTCTTAACATATTCTACTGTGAAAATATAGTTACTTTTATATTTATTTAACAAACATTTTAACTGAAAATCTATAAATATAGCACTAAAATTAATCACTGTTTTTTAAAAAAATTCACAGTAATGATGGGACACAATTATGCTATGAGTGGTCTAGTAAACCTCTTGGTATTCCTGTTAACCTCTGTGCATCATGCGTCTCTAATATTAGTATACTGAGAAATAACACCAAGGAACACATGTACTTTTCAAGACAGACATCAAAGTTTTAATGGATCAAATTATTTGTGTTGGATTTTTATTTACTAGTTACAAACATTTGGTCTGTCACTTCAGTTTAGTTCAATATTAAAATGGAAGTATAAATTTCTCCATTAAATAGTTTTAAATGAAAACATAATCAAAGTGAACTGGGCCAACAATAATGCTTTAAGTAGTTGAAATATATTTTTTGCCTAAGTCCTACCAGCTCCCTGAATCCCAGCAAGTTTATACTAGATGAGGACATGGTGATTTTTTTGTATAAATGTGTGTGTGTGTGTGTGTGTGTGTGTGTGTGTGTGTGTGTGTGTATGCACTCTCATGCGCATGCGTGTGGTCTGTCTATCTGAGCATTTGTTCCTTGTACATTATTCAGAATCGTTTCCAAAGAGCTTTCTTTAGTTTCCTCATTTTTCTAAAGGCTCATAATATAGCAGGGATCACTGAAGTCTTTTGAGTGATAATAGTCACCCGAGGAGCTTTTCAGATATACTGATTTTTAGGTCCAAAGAGCATCTAATTCAGTAGATCTGAGGGGAGGCCAGGAATATATATTTTCAAAAAGCATTTTAAAAGATTCTGACACCTGTGACCTCCAGTCCCTACTGACAGGGGGGAAAGAGAAAAACAAAACCAAATGTGGAATGTGCAACCATTATAAGGTGTAGTAATTTCGTATAATAAAAATGTGAGATACTTGTTTTAGGGAGAGTAAAATGAAACAATATATCATTGGGAGGTAAATTTAGCCAATGATCACTCTAATTCTAGTAATTCAAATATAGGAATTCAGGTTTTAAATGTGCAGACATTCAAGTGGACCCTCCAAAATTCTCAATAAAATATATATGGCATAGAGGATGGCAGACATTTAAAGAAAGAATGAAATGGTGATCTCGCCAGTTGTCAGAATCATCACAACATTTTCACAGATATTCTTGGGTGAGCTTTACTGATGGGTATTAAACTTGGGTGGTTGGAAGCCCTTCCTCACTAACCCTCAATCCTAGTTCATAACCGGGTGCTTTGAGAATGTGTGTATGACTGTAAGCATCAAAAGAGCTGTCATAGGAATACTCTCCATAAACGGCCCAGCATTTGTTTTCCATGTTTGTGTTTTCCTAAGCTAGGAGATAAAAACAGAGAAATTAAGCACTTAGTGCATTTATGCCTACTTTAAGGCAAGCAGGATTGCTACTGGTCCAGTGTGTAGGATAGACTCCAGACACTCCTCATTTCTTTCTGAACAAGAGTCACTGGAGGAAACGCTGTTGTTTATGGGCTCAAGCCAAGATCTCCAAGTAGTATCTGAGACCCCACAAGTTCTGGCACACTTAACTATGGATTATGTTGTCACAAATACCCTGCCTGCCTAGAACATGAGAGATCAAGGCCAGGAGGAAGAGGTGGAGCTCTCTACCTTCAGTCCACAGAGCTGGAGTCTGTGGATTCTGGCAACTGTGTTGAGCTGTGAGCATCAATGGATATCTCTTCCTAGTCCTGAAGAAGGGAGTTGCCCTACCAAGCCAGACAGGAAGGCAGAGACAGTGCACACGGGGTTGAGAAGAGAAGATATAGAAATAGATTGGGAAATGAGTGGTAGATGGAAAGACAGTGAAGAGACAAAAATACAGCAGCATAAATAAAATATACATAACGGTTGTGATGGGGCAGAATTGAGATCACGGAAAGTAGATGTGTTGTGAAAGATGGCCTTAGGGATTTTTCCAAGCAATGTGGGGAAATAAGACAGAGAATCAGTCAAGAAAGAGAAGGTGACACAGAGGCAACCACAATGAAGTCACGAAGAAGGTGGCAGCATGGGGGTAGGGCAGCAAAAGAATTAAAGAAAAAACAGTGATGTAAGTATTTACTGAGCCTGCGTCACACACTGGTTACTGTTCCAAGCTCAGGTCCTGGGTTTTAACATATTTAATAGGCATCTTCCATATATTAACCCATAATGAAAGATATACATTGTAACTTTTCTGAAAAATAATAATAGTTTTTCACACTTCTGCATGTTCGAAAAATAATAATTTTAAAAAGATTATAGATAGACTCTACTGATTACTGGGAAAAACTAATAAAGAAACTTTTACCATGGCACATTCTAGAAAATATTTTTAATTGCAAGAATAAACAGACACTTAGATTACCCACAGATACAGTATCACAACACTAAATGGCAGAAGAAAACAGAGTGGTTCATATTTCTCGAAGAAGAGATAATCACACTTCCCGATTGATACTGATCACATGTCAATTCAGGGGAACAAGTTTCAGATATGCAATGACTCAGAGGATCTGTAATTATTGTTTTCAAGCTATGGTTTCTGGCCCAGATGCATCAAACCACCTGGGACCTTATTAGAAACTCAAAGTTTTAGGGCCAACCCCAGAACTGCTGAATCAGAAACACTAGGGTTGCATCCTGCAGTCTGTTTTAACAAGTCCTCCAGCTAATTCCAATGGACATTCGAGTACAAGAGTCACTAAATCAGTGAATTCAAGAATTAAAAGTTCATTGTACAAATATTCATTTTTAAAAAGTTAATCATAGGTTGACCCCTAAATAGAAATTGAGTTTTAAAACTGAATTCTTGTATTAAAAGTAGTTCTGAAAAAGATACCACAAATGTAAATAAAATGTTTAAAGAAAAGAACTTTTATCTAGATCCTCAGTTTATGTTAACAAAAAGCAATTAATGAGAAATAACAAAGATAGGTAGTGGGGATTCAAGTGTGCAAGATTTTTTTACCCTAAATAAAAGATTTGTTTAAAAATGTCATTCTTGATTAAATAATTTTAAAAATGCACATTAAAACAAGCTTTTGAAAAGCTTAAGGGCCAGGCATAGTGGTTCAAGTCTGTAATCCCAACATTTTGGGAGACAGAGGCGAGAGGATTGCCTGAGCCCATGGGTTCAAGAACAGCCTGGGCAACATGGCGAGACCTCATCTCTACAATAAATCAAAAAAATTAGCTGGGCATGGCAGCACGTGCCTGTATTTCTGGCTACTTGGAAGACTGAAATGGAAGGATCACCTGAGCCCAGCAGATCAAGGCTGAGGTGGCCATGAGTGTGCCACAGCACTCTAGCCTGGACATTGGATTGAGACTCCAACTCAAAGGAAAAAAACAAAAAGCTTAAGGATAGCTACTATTTGAAAGAGTGAAAATGTAAAAGAGGACCCACACTCTATAATTTACTTACTTAACATTTCTAATTATGTCACTGTTCTATTTCCTGTTACTAGAACAGTGATTGGCACGGAGTAGGTGCTCAGTAAACATTGTTGAATGAATGAAGTGGCTCAAATTGAGGCCTGACGTGAGTAATGATGGCTTTGTAGTACAATTTGAAGATATTTGTAAAAAGTCATGGTAAGCAACATAGTAGTCAAATGCACAGACTTTGAATTAACACTTTTTTTGTGACGTGGGAGATAAAATTAACATTTGTCTACCTTAGTTTTTTCATATGTATAATAAGATTAAGAATAATGCCTCCTTCAGAGTTTTTGAAATGGTTAAACCAAATGTTATGCATAAAATGGGAGAATATTTATATAGTACTGCTTCTTTGCTAATGCTACATAAACAGTTCCAGAATATTCCTGTAATGAAAAAGCCATTATGAAGCTGGTATACTAAAAGCATATTTTTCAAAAAGCATCATAGAAAAGTTTCAGCTCAGATGCACATATGAATCTGAATGTATATTAATTGCTAGAAAATTAAATTTAACAACATATTAAAGGAGATAACCATCTTGATTAAAGAATAATTCAGGAATAAAGGATAGCTTAATATTATGAATGTTATCAATATAATATTCTATGTTACTGTACCCAATATGAAAAAGTTAATTATCTCAAAATGATCTGAAAGGGCATACTAAAATTTTGATATCAATTTCTGTTTAAAATCTTAGGAAACTTTTAAGTAGTTAATGATACATATTAATTAATATGACTGAGAATATAAATCTTAAATCAAAAGTCTGATTCATACTGAATGGTTTAGTATTAAAATTATTTCCATAAAAATAAAGGCTAAAACAAGGATATATACCATGAGTATTGTTACATTATAACATGAAAGAGGAGATAGTCTTTTAGAAACTATAATTGTTGTTATTGGAGATGCTCTGCTCATATACCTAGAAAATACAAAATTATACTTTAAACCTCAGAATCAATGAAAGTGTAGGGCAGCAAGGTGACAATGGTTCTGCTAGGGAAGTATAGCAATTCCCTTTTACTAAGGAGTTTCTATGAACCAGGCACTGAGCTACACAGCTTTTGCAAAGAACCATTTCATAAATGACAAAAATGGTCCCTCAGGTTCTGGTATTCAAGGTCAGATGTGACTAACTCCGAAGCTTGTGCTCTTGGGCACAGTACTTTCTCTGCACAGCAGACGTGCAAATGTGAGTTGCTTTCCTGTACACCAGCACTCACAATACATCTTCAAATAGTGTATGGGACTGAAAGCAAGAAACAACTTTAACTACTTCAGCATAGAGAGGCAGATCTAAATAAATGGCAAAACATAGAATGTTCTTATATGTTCTTATAGTAAAAGATTTATTGTAGTAAATATGGTATTTGTTTCTCATTATGTTACAGGTTTAATGTAATTACAGAATTAAAAATAGCATTTTTCAAAGACATACAAAATTATTTTAAAGTCTAGGAGCAAGGGCAAACATGAAAAAAATACTAAGCAATTTTTCAACTTGAAGAAAGATGAACATACTCAACAGATGATTTAAGCCAGCTTCAAATTTTTAATACTTAAAATAATGTTTACTGGCACAAGAACAAGAATATAAACCAATAGAACAGAGACCTCTTAAATAAACTTGATATTCCCAAGACTCTAACAGATTATAAAAGAAGACAGTCAAATCAATTGGAAACATATTTTATTAAATATGTAGTTAGTAAATAAATTAGTTATTTAGAAAAAAATCTAAGCATTACCCTCTTCTCATACCATGCATCAAGGTAAATTATAGATTAAAATCTTAACAGTTGTACTAAATTAAAATATTTTTTAAAAAAGATAGGTGACTATTTACCCTATTTGAAATGGTAAAGAAGCGCTTCCTAAAGATAAAAGGAATGGGGAAATATTAGTGAAGACACTGAATATATTTGACTGCATATAATTTTAAAACTTTTCTATATCAAAAAGTAATGAACAAACTTAGAAGGTGAATTTAAAACAGTGTTCATATAATGAAAATAATGCAGTTGCTTCAGAATTAAGGTACATGACTTCTCTTTTAGAGAATACCATGTCATATGACAGCTGTATCCTCAGCAGAAGCTTTGTAGTCCACACACTAACTCCAACAGGTTTGTTTTCTTATAACATCCCTCCATGTTGGTTTAATATTGAGCACAATATCAACTTTAAGTCAATAAAAGCAACTCTGTGCTGCTCTGCCTTAAACTAGACATAGATTTTAAAAGTTTTTTGAGCAACGGATGGAAAAAAGCTGATAACTACAAGCAAAACTCTTAAAAGTGAGTTTGTAGAAACATGCGAAGTGAAGCAATGGTGAACTGTTTTGATTATCAAGTTGATAAAATATTTAAAGGCAATATTGTATTCAAAGATGGTGGTGAGAGAGAGAATGTTATACTCTACTGTGGTATTGTAAACTGGTAAACATTGCAAAGGAACTATTAAAATTACTCCCCGTGTGCCAAGTGGATGTCATTTTGAGATGTTACTTATTTGTGTTAGATCCTCTATATTCCTTATCCTTAGTATATTTGCTTATTTTTCTGGAACTTAGTTTGAGAACTTCCTAAAATAGTCTAAGCACTCTGAGAAATTTTAGATACGATTTTCAGTCATGTATATTTAAAATGTTTTTATTTGATCTTCATATTGAATAATTTTATTGGTTACATATAAAGTTCTACATTGAAAAAATTTTAAATAAGTATTTTAAGGGCAATATTTCAATTTCTTCTGTCAGTTATTGGGAAATCTGATCTCAACTATTAGCTGCTTTTTGTTTAATACATATACACACATATATGCACATATATACAACCATATATGTTTTGTATGTACTCATATATACATACACATATACAAATATATATTTACATATATATAAAATTTCCCCCCTTTGCATATCCTTTTAGTAGGATCTGCTCTTTATCCCTCATAATCTGGTTTTCATGATGAGAACTTTCCTTTCAATTTCTTGTTCCACTCTCAGCTCTTTTCTATCTGGAAGTTTTACTTTTAGGTTTGGGAATGTTTTTGGTGTTGTTTATTGTCATTTTCTTCTTTATTTTGTCCATTATTTCATTTAATCATTCTCTAATTTGTTTTGTTTCTTTTTTTTTTTTTTTTGAGTTGGCGTCTTCTCAGTTGCCCAGACTGGAGTGCAGTGGCCGCTCCCGGCCACCTCAGCCTCGACCTACTGGGCTCCGGCGATCCTTCTGCCTCAGCCTTCCAAGTAGCTGGAACTACAGGCGCGCACTACCACACCCAGCTATTTTTTTTTTTTTTATTTATTGTAGAGATGAGGTCTCACCAAGTTGCCCAGGCGCGTCTCGAACCCACGGGCTCAGGCAATCCATTCACCTCAGACTCCCAAAGTGCAGAATTATAGACTGTGCCACCGAGCCCGGCTTTGTTTTGTTTCTCCTACTTGAATCTTGCTTTCTCTTTTGGAATGTTTCTTTGACAATACTTGTATGTTTTTAAATTAGTCATTATGTTTTAACTTTCTACTTTTCAATAGTTTCTTTAACTTTTTATTTACAATTGACACAATAATTGTATATGGATTACTGATTATGTTTTAATACACATAGATATTGTGTACTGATCAAATAAGGATAATTACCATATTCTTCACTTTAAACATTAATCATTTCTTTGTGGTAATAGCAATCAAAATCTTTTCTTCTATCTATCTTGAAATAAACACGGCACTGTTATTTGCTATCGTCACCTTTCTGTGTAACGGAACACAAGAACTTATTCTTCCCATCTATCTGTGACTTTGTACCCATTGACCAGCCCCAGGTCTCCCTCCCCAATTTCCTCTTGTCTTCAGCAGCCATTTTTCCACTCTCTAAGTCTACAAAGCCAACTTGTTTAGATTCCGTAAGAGTGAGGGCATGTGGTTTGTCTTCTTGTGCCTGACTTATTTCACTTAAGATGTTTCTCTCCAAGTTCAGACGTGTTGCTTCAAATGCCAGGATTTCATTCTGTTTTTTGGCTGAATAGTATTCCATCATATCTATGTACCTATATACGACATATGTATATATAGAACATATGTATATATATAACATAGATATCTTTATTCGTTTTGCCGTAGGTAACCAATTAGGTTGATTTCATCTCTTGACTACTGTGACTCATGCAGCAATGAACAGGGGAGTGCAGAGCTCTCTCTCTTTGACATACTGATTTCATTTCCGTTGATAGTTTTTTAATTGCATCTTTATCTTTTGAATGCAGTGCCTTCTGTTACTCTCTCTGAAGATATTAACTGTTTTTGTTTTTTTCCTTTCTATTTTCCTTTAATTCTTATATGCTCTGCATATCCCCTGGATCACTATTCATTTATTTTGAGGATTTTTTTTGGTCTCTTTAACTCATGCAGAAAACATTCTGATATGTCTGGGGATTTGAGACTCCTTCTACATTCATTTTTAAGTATGAGATACTAATACGCTGATTGGAAACTCTGAGTGTGAGAGTGAAGTTTACCAGCCAGAGCACTTTGCTGCAGAGAGAACCAAGTGGTGCATTGTTCTCCCTACTGAGGCTAACAAATGTGTCTTGAGGTCTCTTCTCTGAGGATAGCCAGTTTCTCAGAAGAGTATTCAAGTCTCCTAACGTGGAAGCATATGACTTTCTATAAAGAAGGGAGGGAGGATGGGTGGTGGCCCTAGCATCCAGCGTGCAGACTTCCATTTAATTTTCCAGCTCTCATCTTCCATCTCAGTCACAACCTTTGCCTGTTGTGATAGCTGGCACATTTCTGCCCTCAAAACAAAATTCTGGTCTCCAGTGGGCCCCTGGAAACTTGACTGCATGGAGTGGGAAGGGCACTGGGGTCCAGTTGGCTTGACATGCCATCCTCAGACAGTGCTCCACCGTGCAGCCCTGCAACCCACAGCACCCTCCGCCCCGGTCTTCAGCTGCCTTTCTGAAAGCTCCAAACGGTGGATGATCTTACTCAATCTACTTTTCGTCTTCCAAAGCTTCTCATCGTAGGTGGGATTTTTAGGAAGAAGTTTATGTGTTGGTGACTCTGCCATGTTTAACCAAATTCTGTGTTATGTTTAATAGAGTTTTTAAAAATCCCTTGGAAATGTAAACATAGGAACCTTAATTTCTTAGAGATTCAATGTGTCATATATTTTAAAAGTAAAATTTCTGCCATTCACAAATTCAAGCTCAGTATTTACAAATAGCTGTGGAAAAGAATTTTCATGAAATACCATTGTCTTAATAAGAATGTAATATACGAATATATGTTTGTACACTTGTATGTTTCAGTGTGGGTGTATAGACCTACACACAATTGACATTGGTAAGCTAATAGTAAATGTCATCATGCAAAAAAAAGTACCATCAGAATTTAGGGTTTCAGGTTCTTTTAGCCCTTTGTATCATTACCATATAACAGAAACCTTTGTATCTTTCTTTAATGAAGTTTCCTTTCCATTATATACACAAGTTAGCCTCATTGGATTGTCCTCCTTTTCTTCTGCACGGTTTTGAAATTTTCAGAGGAGAGCAACGACAGGAAGTCTGAGGGGTTAGTAACACCACCAGGTATCTCAGTATAATTGCATCACTGAGCTGTGACTTTCCAAATCTGGAAATTGAGTTAAGAACACTAGGAACATTTAACAAGCTTGACTTAGTCAAGTGCTAGCATATCATCAACAATGATTGGGCATCTTTTCCCCTGTCCACTCACCTCTGCAGTTTCTGGTTGTTCTGCCCTGAATTGTAATATGATAAAAGGGCAGTCAAAGAGTAACAACATCTTTTAAACACTGGAATCTCAAAATACTGCCTCGTTATAGACTGGCACATGACTTCTGTTTTTTTGGTACTTTCTTACCTGAGATGAAGCCACTGAGACTTTCATTAGCATTACTGGGAGCTAGGCATTGCTCATGACAGAGGGGAGACATCTGTGAATAGGGAAAATGTTAAGCCACAATCAGAAAGAAATTTGTTGTTTTTTATAATCTTTGCATTTCCTAGAACAGACTGAGTCATGAGATGAAATGACAGTAAACACTTACATGGCACATTAGTCAGAGTTAGTCACATAAGGTGAACTGGAAAATCACAAAATAAATACATAGACTAGGACTGCCAAAGAAAAAGAGCTAAAGATGGAAGAATGCTCAGAAACAGAAATGAGGAAGTATGGCATGAAGTAAGGAGAACAGAAAGGGAGGGATTGACAGTGAGATTGGTGGCATAACCAGAAATCACGTATGCCCTGTATGGATTTGGAGTTTTATTCTAATTTTTAAGATAGTTATACAATATGACTTTTATTCCTGAAAGAAAGGTCATGGTGGCTATTATGTGGCAGACCCACTTTAAGGCCTAAGCATAGAGGCAGGAAAATTATGGTGAAGGCAAATGCAGGAATGTAAACAAGCCACGACGGTGGCTTAGACAGTGTGGTAGTCATGGAGGAGGTAGAAGAGCGTGGATGTGGCGTTCAGGGTATGTTTTATAGAAAGGTCAGTGGGAGAGACTGCTGGGTTGGATGAGGGGAACGAGAGAAAGGGGAGAGGCCAAGCCTCTTAATGAACAACGGTACTGCCTAAAGTGAACTCTAGAAAGGAGCAGCCTCAGAGCAGGAATGTGGGGAGGAATGACAGTCATTTTTGTATGTGTTGGATTAAGATGTCCATGAGACGTCCAAGTGAAGATGCACACTAGCTGGTTGGCAGATTCTGAAGTTCAAGGAGAAGAAATAACTGAATACATAGATTGAGCATTCATACCATAAATAGTGCATGATATTAAAAAATCATGGAGCCTGAAACAAACTAGGAGATGTATACAGAAAAGAATAGAAGGCAGCTGACTTCCTCACATGTCATACGCAGGAAAAGCATAACATCCAGCAGTGGGAGCTGAGAGGAGGAAAACCAGGAAAGGCATGATGAGGAAGTACTAGGTGACGTCCAGGCATATGCTGTGCACTGAGAAGAAAGGATCCAGCTCATCAGGGAAGGGATTCAAGGAAGGTTCCTGAACAGAGAAGTGACTCAGATAAATTTATCTTCAAAGTTTTAGGCTTATCATTGTCAAACTACATTTATGCCTCTTAGCACCTAAATCTTGCCCCTTTGGAAGTGTTTGCATTATTGTAGAAAATACATGTTATATATACTCAACTCAAGTCATACTTCCAGGTTTCTAAAGACACTTTAACATAACTATAGTCATTCTGTGTGGCAAATGCTTGTAAGAATGATTGCCTAGACTGTATAGATAAGGAAAATAAGGTTAACAGAGCTCCCCAAAGACTAATAGGAGCAGCAAGATGAGGAGAGGAACCCCCCCTCCTATATCCTGGGTCCCTATTCTTCTTACTCATCCACCTATTGCAGGAGAAAATTTGGTGACTGTAAAGGAGCAGACTTAAGAACATTCTGTCGTAACTCCTTGGAGGAGGAGTCACTTTTCATGGGAAGGACCAGGGAAGGCTGTAGGGATGGCAGCATTTTAACCAGAACTTGAGGAAAGGAAAGAATTACAGTATAGTGGTCATCTGGCCATAGCATCCAGTGTCCTGAAGGTTCTGTCCCAGTACCATCTACAACTTTACCTTGTGTCATTTCCTACAGTTACATGAAGCCATGATCCAACATGCTGAGACCTCACGTTTCTACCTAATGCCAATGCTCACTCTTAACACCCTACCAGCAGAATCTACACACACACACTGCTCCGTCGGGTGGATAGGCATTCCTACCTTTGAAACTGCCCTTCTGTGGGTGGCCAAGACTCAGTCTGGTGCTTTCCTTATACTTCCAAGGTCATTAGAGTCTTTCTCTGGAGGTCATGCATCCTGTGCATCTCTCTGTTGTGTTTATACTGAATCTTAATTTCTTGTCTTTCTTCCTTAGACTGTGAACTTCAGGGGACCAGGGACTTGCCTGTCATAGAGTTGAAATCTAGTTTCATGCGCTGGGGAGCAGTGCTCAGTGGCACTGGTCACTCCTTGACCCCCATGGAGTCTCTTTCACTGTAGCACCACACAGTAAATGCTCAATGTATTTTTTCTATTATTTTTATTATCTTTATGAATGAGTATATAGACTATTGCTCCTATTGTTGCAAGTTCCTTGTACTTTGGTGAATATTGCTGAACTGATATTTATTTTAATTTTGTTTATTCTTTAAAGTGTAAGCTTTTAAAGCAAATATTGCCTTGACTTTATGGTATATGAAATCTCCTATTATCACAATGGGCATCAAAGTAAACTGACTAGGATAACAATAATTTATAGTCTTTTGCTTTCTTCAAAGAGTAAATATTTCTTTCAAGTTTATCTCTAAAATTCAACAGGAAAATTGAAGTGATATCTTGTGAACATCTTGAGATACACACACACACACACACACACACACACATTAATGAAATGTATATATTTCATTAAACATGCTTTGTCCTTGGAAAATTATTACTAAATTATTTTGTTTCTGAATTGTACAAAAACCAAGAAACTTGGGGGCTGCAGGGTTTCAAACAATGCAAGTAACATATCAGACAAGCAAGACACTTGCATTTTAATATGTGTGAATTCATGCAAGAAAGAGAGTGGGATTGAGAGAGCTGAATAAATGTCTTACAAAAAAGCAATAAACACACAAAATTCCCCAGAAAATGACTGTGGTAATTCAATCATATATTGACAAGATCTATATTCCTCAATAAATGCAGAAAGACCTTCCAATTAATAAATAGCTCACCCTCTTCCTCAACCTCCCCCTACACTGTGTAAAACCTGTGGCAGGTAAGCACACAAAAGCAATGATCTCTACTCTAAGGGTTCAACTGCCATTTTGCAGTCAATGTGGAGGTAACTGTCCTGTATTAGTGAGTGGTGCTTGGTAAGAGGGCGTTGTTGCATTGGGTAAAAATGAAGAGCTCTGCTGTACCTGGACCTTGACCATGCCCATGCAGTAAGTGTTGGCTTCCGGCACTCCTCCTTTGCACAAACTTCAGGGTCAGAAATCATTTTCATATTTATGTTTCATACTTAGATTCCTGCATTAGCCTCCCTTTCTAATCTAACTGGAGAAGAAAGTATTTTCAGAGTCAGAAAGACAAGGGTCAGAAAAGAGTTTCAACCTTGGCCTTGTTGGACCTTTGGCAAACCATATTTTGAGTAACACAGGTTAAAAAATTGTACTTCTAAAATTTATCTCTTCACTGGAGACAATCAGAAAATTTGACTTAAAACAGAATTTAATTTTGAAAATTTTATGATCATAATGTTATAAGAGCCATCTACAAGTTGGTTGAAGTAACTATTTTGCATTTTATGAAAGGAAGCATCCCACATTCCAGTCTTCATTTTTGTTTTGTAGGACTACATGTAGAATGTCTTTGTTTCTGATTCCCCTGGGTAGCTTTAGGGTGGCAAGTTTTGCACATTGATTTTTAGCTCAAATATAATTCTACAATTAATTGCAGCTCTTCTCTAAAACTGATGTAGGAAGAGTGCACTTAGTTTGTTTTAGAAAACTGAAACTAAAGACTAGTAATAGGCCACATTCTATTTATCTGAATGCAGAAACATCTTATAATCAGTAAGTTCAAGTTTCTAGAGGTTAGATATTCTAAAGAAGTCATTTTTGTAAGTCCCGTCAGAGAGAAATGAAATAGCTTGTAGTAACATATCTTTGCCCAGTCAAAAAAAAAAAAAAAAAGCTTGAAATGGGTGAAGATTACTATGTCATTAATCTACTTAAAGATTAACCTTTTAAACAGCCAAGATTTGTAATATACTTGTTCTTATTCAAAGTTCAATTGTGTTCAGGACCATTGAAAATTTTGTGATTGAATATATGTAATCATAGTATATAGAGATTTCAAAGTAACTCGAGGGATTGAACAAAGTTTTCTGGTAGTTAATCATCAGTGAAGACCCTTAATCTTTGCTTTAAATACAGACAAGACTAGTGATAATGATCTCATTAATGCCTTATTAAGGTTATCTATTTTAGTATTTGTCAGGAGATTTCAGATGAAAATGAACTCCGTAACATGTTTAGGAGAAGTTGTTTATCATTTACTCTGCAAAAAGACACACCATAGCTGATGAACTGTTGTGTAAAGAAAGATTCAATCTAGAACAACAGATTGTACTTCTAGCTAATCCCAGCACATCCTAAAACTAGCTTCCACTTGCTTGTTCTCTCAGCCATGTGTGTCTGTTTTTATGCTTTTGGTCAGCAAATAATTTTAAAATGTCAAAAAACTTAGAGAAAAAGTAGAGAAAAAAATAAATAAGACTGTGAGTTGTGTTTTCCTAGAACTTGACTGAGTGTCGGATCAAACTGTACCTTTCACAGGTGTTTAGAACTCGTGTTTTTAAAAGTCAAAAATGTGCTTGTTTGCCTTGGACAAAATCTGTTGCCCCAAGTTCAAATTGCAGGAGAATTGCAGAAAAATAAAATAAAATCTTTCAAAGAGAGGCTGGCGATTATCTTATGGTACTGGTTTGCTCTAAACAGGAACTCTGTGATATGAGAGCAAGTGACATCTAGTTTATTGATATAAAAATGTTACAGGGAGAAGAACGCAGCGAGTGTCAGGTCATAAACAACATGCATGGGGTCAGTTATTCAACCATGGAGATTCTTTCACTGCAATAGGTGACTGGTCATAAGCGACATCCTTGGGGTCAGCCAAAAAGGGCCTTTCACTCGGACGTGATGATCCAGCATTTCATCCAGTGGGAGAATGGGGAATACGGTGATCTTAGGATTTGGTGAGGAGAAAGCATCAGAAAGTGGAGAAAAAATGGAAAACAATCTGTGTATTTATACCCTCATAATTTGTTCTCTGCATTATTTTACTCTGCATTAGTAAAATGGCTGCTTTAGCAAGGCTTTCACAATATAATACCCTACAGAGTAAGGAGCATATGCAGATACCTGAGAAAATACTGAATTTGAAGCAGCATCTCTCTTTGATCTTTATTGCCATTTTGCCTCCAATGCACATTACCTCTTCTAAAGTGACATCTGAGGCTTTGATACGTATCACCGTATCTGGTTGGTCTCTAAACCCTAAGGAACCCACTTACTTAACGTTTTTTTCTGAGCTGGTCCTTTTTGTCTAACTCCACGAAATTATATCTGATTGAAAACACTGAGATAAACTCCTACCTGATTTTGCTTCTTTCCTCTCCTATCTCCTACTCATCGTCTACATGACACCCGATTTTCTCTTATTTTCAAGCTCCTTATGAATGATGCCCACAGGCTTAACCCTGAGAACCTTCCTGTCCTGGGTCCCCCCCTGCCTGTGCCCTGCTCTGCAGTGCTCCAGTCAGAGGAAGTACCCCACTTTCAAACACACCACGCCCCCACAGGCCTGTCTCTTTTCCTGAGAAATCTTGGTTTCCTTCAATATACAAACTCACCTTCGCTGAGAATTCTCTAGCTGGGTTAAATGCTTCTGTGGTGGCCGTCCACATACTTTCAGTGTGCTTCTGCCAAAGAGCTTATCATTTTGTGGGGTTATTATTCATTTGCATTTCTCTTCATAGTTTGAAAGTTCTTTCAGCACAGAAATGCTCTCTCGGTCATTTTCTAAATCTCCCATCAGCAAAATCCCTGGTCTGTAGTAGTGGGGGCTCAATAAACACCAGGGAATGAACAAAAGAGGCAGGTATTAAGTAAAGAGCAGAAATCTCTCTGCCTAAACTTGCTCAAACTCTGTAAGCACTTGCAAGGGTATTTATGTAACTAACTTCCCTTCAAATGTCCAGATAAGGCAAAGCTGGCTCTTGAAGAACTTAACTAGTCAAAGTTTATCTCTGTTCCTCTCACTTTTACTTCCTCTTTCGGCAGAGAGATTCCAGTGTCCACATGGCCTTTCTTCATCTGAGCAAACATTTGTCTCCCAAACCCTACTCTTAGGTAGCAATCACTTAGAAACCAAAACTTTTCTGGCCTTACACTGGCAGCAGAGCTTGCCAGCCCTCCTAGTCTGCAGAGCGTGGGTCCGTGCTAATGAGGCATGATGTAAATGGCTTGGGTAGTGAATGTTCCCAGAAGAGAGATGGGCATTTTAATTAGATTCTTCTAGAGATCTGTGATTTAATCCAAAGGAATACTTTGGATAGGAGAAACATCAGCACTTGCTTCAGACATTGCACAGGCACAGGCTTGGAAAGGGAAAGTGTCAAAGTTCCATAGTCTGTAGGCATTCTACTGGGCCATCATGGTACCTCTCAGTAACACGATGGCCACAGTCCTTCCTTGGAGAAGACTGACCCCATTTACTTAGTCATCTAGTAGGGGAGGGTTTAGTGATTCGAAGACCTTCTTTTCTACTTTTCTTTCCCCCTTCCTTCCTTTAACATAGGTGGAGTGCTTACTGTGATAAGTAGAGCACTCTACTGGAATGAAGAAGTGAAGGAAACATACGTAGCTCCAGTCCTCTGTATAACCAGATAATTGCAATTGTGCCAAGTGGTATGAATGGAACCATCAGTTGAATGATCACCTACCTCCAGCATTTCAATGTAATGTTCAGAGTTAGTGTTTGTACACTATTTTGTATGTGGCTCACACACTACAATTTTTGCAGATTGAGGGTCAGATAATGGCTATTTATATCCAAATATAAGGTAACTCTGAATATAAGGCAGTTCTCCTTTTTCCAGTGAAAAGATTGAAAAAAAACCCAGCAGTGCTTCAGCCAACTTGAATGAATAAATTTTATGAATGTGAATAAAATTTTCAAATACCTGTCAATAACACTTAGTAGCTCACATAAATAAAACACAAGTAACAATAAAATTGCATTTTGTATAAAATAATAGTTAATTTGGAAATAACCTTTTCTCATGTTTATTTCATGAGCAGTTTTATTTAAACTCATACACACACACATCATCGATAACAATGATTTCTCATCAGTGTAGTGACTCTTAGTTCTCCAGTATAGTTTTCCCAAAGACATGTTTACTTCCTTTCCAGCTATTGGAGCTAATAAGGGCATGATTTCTAGAGAGGTATCCATTGGATCTCGGCATGAGCTGTCTCAGCAGTGGCTCAAGCAGGCCCTGGTGCTCCCTCAACTCATCACTCCAGAAGACACAGGCTATAAACATTGGTGACATTCACATGGTGCTAATTCTTCAGGCATTTTGGAGGTAAAAGCTGTGGTGCCAGGCCGCCTCCACTTTGATTTCAAAGGATGCTTCAGATAGCCTGAGGGCCTGAGTAGAGACTTGTTACAGACCCAGGGCCACCACAAAGAGCCCCCACTAGGGCAGTACGCAGCAGACATGTAAGAGTGTGACCACCATTGGTAGACCCACTTTGATATTGTCTGATAGAACCATGGGAGTAGGGTGGCCTCTAAGACCACAGGACTGTGGGGCCACTGGTGTGTGACCCAAGCCTGGGAGAACTGCAGGCTTGAGACTGCAACCAGGGAGAGCTTCTGGGTAGATTGAGCCCAGCCATGCTGCAGGGGTGGAGTTACCTGAGGTCTTGGGGACCCTCCCCTGCTCCAGTGTGTCCAAGACGTGGAACTCGGAGCCAAAGAATATAATGCTCCATCCTTAAGATCTAATTCTTCTTCTCTGTTGGGGTTTACACTCTCTTGGGATCAGCTATCCTTCTTTCTGGCCTATTTCTTACATTTGGAATGAGAATATCTGCCCTATGCCTGTCCTACTTTTGAACTTTGGAAGTAGGTAACTTGTTTGATTTCCCGGGCTGATGGGAATTTTTCCCAGAATGAATTGTGCCTTGAGTTTCACCCATATGTGATTTAGATGAGACTCTGGACTTTGGATGCTAGTTGGTGCTAGGATGACTTAAGACTTTTGGGGCCATGGGGATGGAATGACCATATTTTGCATGTAAGAAGCACATGAATTTGGGATACTGGGGTGAAATGTCATGATTTGAATGTTTCTCCATAAAGCATGTTGGAAACTTAATTCCAATGCAACAGTGTTGAGGCGGGACCTTAAAGAAGTGCTCAGGCCCTGCGGCTCCACCCTTGTGAATGAAGTAATGGCCATTGTAAAAAGGCTTGAGGCTGTGAATTCCATCTCCTGCTCTCACATGCCTGCAACACCTCTGCATTCTTCCACGGGATGATACTGCAAGAAGGCCCTCATCAGAAGTGGGCTGTTGACCTTGAACTTCTCAGCCTCTAGGAATGTGAGGCATGATTCTCTGTTCATTAAGAATTACCCAGTCTGCGGTATTCTGTGATAGATGCATAAAACAGATGAAGACACCAAGGAGCGAGGACTCTGAATTGCAGGACACAGCAGTCATTTGTTTCACCACTGTTAATGCTCCTAGATTGGCCTGACAAGCCCTGTGCACTCTGTCCATGATACTTTTCCTAACTGCTGAGCATTCTGAGCACATCTGGCTGGTTTCCATTGTGCAACCAGTGCTCTCCCTTGACGTGATGACCCAAGTGAATGTTGCTGCCTATTATTAATACCTTTCCATACTCAGAAGGACAAATGACACCTTCTATACTGTAGATGTCTCTGAAATTTGTATTGTATTAAAAATATTATTAGCTAATTCTTGTGAAACTTAAAGTTTCTTTATTTCTGGATATCTCTATTTTATCTCAAAAATCCAATATTCAACAATAATGTTATTCTTTAGTATTATTTGTCTAAATTCATATGACTTTAAAAGTATTTTTACTTTGACTTACACACTATATTACCTTTCTCAGTAAAAATGCTGTAAAATATATCTGATATGGAGGTTTCATTTATAAAATTCTGAGTGAAGGAACCAAACTTAGACTACAATAGAGAATGGGATTTTCTTAGAAAATGTATTGTCTGAATAGAGAATACCAAAATGTTCTAGCTTATTAGTAGACAGGTTACATGTTGAAACTGAGCATGTTAGTAAGAGACCTGGATGATTAAAAAAATGTTTTTATAAAGTTAATCAGATTAAAAGATCACACCTCAATCAGTATTAATATAAAAACTATACATAATAGAAAATAGATAAGATCGTACATCACAGTGACACAAATTCTGCCATGCTAAATCCCCAGAAGTGGCTGATAAAAACAAATGTTGTTCTTAGTTTTTGAAGGATATAGTACACCTGAATGTTAAAAGACTTTGATTCAATTAAGTATCCATTAAACATGTATTTGTAAGAGCCGACCATATGCCAAGAGCTGTTCTAACCTCTGAGTCTGGGGTGTTGAACAGGAGGTGGAGTGGGAGGAGAGAACACACAATGAATAGGGAGCATCTCAAATACTCCCAACTATTGTGGAAAGAACAAAACCCCGTGATATGTCCTGGTAGAGAGAGGAGAGGCAGAGCTTTAGATGGGGGCTCAGGGCAGGTGTCTCCAAGAAACGCCATTTGAGCTGAGACATGTGTGATAAAAAGTGCCAAACATGCAATAATGTGGACACTTGGAACATGAGGCATAGGGAAAAGGTCATGCACAGGACCCAGTGCCATGAGCTCTAGTATTCAAGAAACAACAAGCATCAGAGAGGCAGGAGTGCAGTAGGCAAGGCGAGTCTGGCGTGATATAATTGATAATCAGGAGTCCCAGAACCTAACACGGCACTATCCAAGAGTGAGAGGGACAGTGAAAAACCTGATCTTGCCATTATTATCCACTAGAGGAAAGTTAAAGGGGTTTTCCTAAGTAAGAATAAGGTGAAATACAGCATTTCTCTGAACATAAAAACATTTTTAGTTCTAGAATTCACAGCATGTTTGCATTTAAGCTTTTCCTTGATCAAAAAATTTTTTGATGTGTTGATAAAGACAGAACTCAAAGTTTGGAATCCACAGGCCCAGGTTAAAGTCCTAGCTTAAATGTAAATTGACTTTGTGGTGTTGGACTGTATCACTTGATCCATCTGAGCCCAGTTTCTCAGCTGCAAAATATGGTAATAGGTGTGAATGTCAGCTGACAATTTGTAAGCTAAAGTTGGAGAAAGTGATGGAAAAATGTATCACTACATAGAAGTTCAACTTAGAATTTAGGGATGTGGCTTATGCATTTGTCTCAACTTTTAAAACAAATATGATAAACTGTGACTGGTATTGTTTCAGTGAATTATTCAAGTTTTCATTCAGGAAACCTATGAACTAAGAAGAGAAATTTGCTGTTAAAGCAGTAAAAGTCAGAATCACCAGCTATCTGGTACTGACCAAAAGTAGCTGGAGCGTGACCTGGTCTTCTGGTTGTTTCAGCTTGATGATTCCATCTTTAGCTGTTATTTTGCACAAAAAAGTGTTGATAATATCAGAGCCATTTTCTGTCATGTTATCAGGACTAGACACATGTAAAAGTTTTGATAATCAAATGAAGGAGGTGATTTTTCAATTATCTGACATATATGTTTAACTTGTTTGTTTGTTTTTGGTCACAGTCATCACAGAATGTTTCATCAGGCTCAATAAGAAGGAAAGTGTGGATTTCTAATTCATATCTACTACGGAAGAAAAGTTAGGAGGCCAAAAGAAATATATTAATTTGGAAAAAATACTATTTTTCCTGTCATGTTTTATATTTAATCACCACAGAGGGTATAGGTTTTCATCATTATAAGATTAACCCCCCCATCTTTTCTTAAGTGTAATTGCTTTAATCGTTTAACATTTTAAACGATAAAGAATAATGGCTACATAAGCTAAGAAGCCTCACAGCATTATTGCAGCAGAAAGTTCCAAGTGTAGAGTTATTAAAATTTCAAGCTATTTGTTTTTAAGTTTATAAGAATCATTACTCATCATCTCATCTGTATTGTATTTGTTTCTGAATTCAGATTAACATTTCTTCAAGCATTTTCCCTATATTGTAATCATGGCTGGGAAATGGTATTTCAAACCTCAGATAAAAGCTTTATAGTGATTTCATGTGACAGAATTTTATCTGGGTTTCAAGAATCTCTAATAACAGCATTTACAATTCTTCTATGTAATTTCTTCTCTTCTTGTTACCATAGGAGTATGGAAAACACGTTCTTGGTTTAAAAAGCTAAAAGAAAAAACTCAGCAGTTTAATCTGAGTATTAGGAAAAGGATCACAAATCCTGCCATAGTATTTTGTATTTAAGCTAGTTTCTGTAAAGGCCCCTGACATGCCCCCTGGGAACTAAATATTGACAAGCATGCTTTGGCAATCAAGATCAAGCTTGCTGAATTAACACAGAATTGACACTATAACCCAAGACTGAGAACTCTTATCTTATACCATTTATTTGGCTTTATAGGTGATACTGTACCCTTGAATTAGGGATTTTCACTGTAACTTAAATGCTACAATTGTGGATTAATTTGATTTGAGAATATACTAGTTCTTATAATGTTCACAGTGGAAATTATAAATGAAGTGTAGCATTCATTGTTTTCTCTCTCAGCATGGATTTGCAATGAAACTGGCTATATACCTGAGTCTGATATTATCCTATCAGAAAATGTCTTTGGATTTTCACCTGCTAAAAGGGATCGAGAAATAAGACAAATGATATTGTTTGTTACATATCCTCAGGTAAAAGTACATGTACCCCCAAATTGCTAATTTTTTAGAGGCTTTGACCAAAAAGTTAAGACAAAATATAAACAACTGTCTTTAAGTTTTAGAGGAAAATGTGACCCTATTTAATCAATCAGGAAGTTGAGGAATGAATTTTATTAATCACTAGAAATAACAGTGAAGAAGGAGAGAGTGGTGGTAAGGACTGACGTTGAAGAAGGGCTTGGCATGTGTCAAACTCTGTGTGCGGGATTTCACACGCTGCCTCTCGTTTACCTCTATGACACAACTGCTTACCTTGGCCTTATTTCACATATGAGAAAATTGAGACTCAAAGAGCTTGAGGAATGTGTCTGGTCATAGCCAATGCTCCCTAAGGCTTATCCTCACTTTCTTTCCAGTGGAAAGAAAGATACAGTCAAGGTAGTAACTCGACGTTTCTCCTGCCTGCAGAGCTCAGGAGAAGAGTAGGTGGGTACTGTTGTCATTCAAGGTGGTGTTCCTGCCCCTGCTAGAGAGAGCACAAAGGAAGGGGTGTGGTGAGAGAGGATGGACCAGGAACGCTCCCCAAAGGATGTAATATTTGGCCTTGGCCTTAACAGACAAGGAGAAGAAAGTTTTTTTTAAAAAGCAGTGAGAATAGCAAGAGAAATTACACAGAGGTATGAATAAATGTGCTAGCCTCCAGAAACTGCAGGAGTTATTGGGTAGAGGTCACATGAATGATGCAAAGAACTTACGGAGTTTAAATGTCAGAAACACACTTACCAGCTGATGACCTCTGTATCGTCTCTGTGAACAGAGGATAATACCAAAAATCAGACTTCACAGAGCTATTATGAGGGATAAACTAGATAATGTATGCCAGATGCCTGGCCCAGCCCAAGTTCTCAATTCTAAAAACGCTTTTATTTTTTCTTTCTCAAGTAAATTCATACTCTTTTGTTACTTTCAGAAGTAATTTTGGAACTACCCTCTCAAACTATTTCCTTTAAATAAAATAGCCATTTGGCACAATCTCTCTTCTAATTTTCCTGCTTGGCAAGATAGGAGAGAGGCACAAATTGGCTCTTTCTTTATATACATCGTCCTCTTTTATCTTCTTCTCAAGGAAGGTTGACATAGCTTCATCTTCACTAGCAAGTGTCATTTGGTGCTTAACTTTCTCATACTTCTGCAATTGGATTTCTGAAATAATTTTGAATAGATGTGATTTCAAATGCATGTTTTATAATAGAGTCTCTATCATAAGAAGAATACATTCTGCAGCCAGAAGTCCCTCACAGTGTCACCACTCAGAGGCATTCGTCACCTCCCTTTGACTTTCTCCTCTTTCACCTTCATATTGAAAATTTTTCAGCATTTACCTCAGTAAACTACACAGAAAGACAACTCCACACATGTGCCAATGACCTGTTTGTCATACTTTTTGGTCACTCTAGACCAAGTCTTCAAAATCTAGCAACCATTTACACCCCAGTCTACAACCCATTTTAGAAACTGTCACTTGAGGTGAGCAGTTGTCTCCTGGTTCTTTAAAAACCCTGTATGTGTTGTCACTTTCCTGCCTTTTTTCAAGACATTTCTGAAGTCTGGCATGTCTACGGGCCATTTATCTGATTTTGTACTTTCAAGATTACCTCCTCCACATACAGTCTGGAACTCACCTGCTCTCTGGACTCCTGAACTGTCTGCTACACTTCTTTGACATTTACATATGTCATGTTATATGGTCATGTTCTGTCCATAAACCCCCCTTCCAGCAAAATGTAACTACATTTAGGTTAGAAGTTTATTTATTTTTTCTATTTATTTGGTACAAAATGAAGTTTTG
Source organism: Carlito syrichta (assembly GCF_000164805.1). Lineage (NCBI taxonomy): Eukaryota > Metazoa > Chordata > Mammalia > Primates > Tarsiidae > Carlito > Carlito syrichta. The sequence continues at coordinate 488,937 of NW_007249361.1, forward strand.
CTTTGGAAAATGAAAATTTTTTTTTTTTCAATTCCATACTTTTTCATTAAATTAACATGCCATCAAGCCATAATTTAATAAGTATTCAAATGGTATACTCTTCAGATTAATTGACCCAGTGCCATCACATGTAGAATACTTTTATTGTAGTTCGTGGGTATATTTCTATATTTTATTTATGTCAGTGTAGAATACTGTCATATACATTTCATTACTAGAAAGATACAGAAATCTTAAAAACTAAATATTTAGAAACTGATGTAACTAGTTATAAAGCCATAATTATATAAGAGAGTGTCCTTTTATAACAAGAAGACTTCACATCTGTCATCCAATGTTTTAATGCCTGTAGTATTTATTAGCTGACTATTTCTATTATTACCATTCTATAAGCATCTGCCATTCTTGAGACTGAGGTTTAGGAATAAAGCACATTTATTACATATTGCCAACTTCAGAGGAGCAATCTTATAACCTACGGCGCTTTTTGAGAAGTGATAATACCTTATATTTCTGGAACTAATCACTGGTAAAGAAAGTAAAAAGGTGAAAACATACTTTTTTTTTTTTCTATGAAGACCTTTCATGGCATTATATGTCATTCAACCATAAAGTGATTATAGTGTTTTATCTGCCAAGAGTGACAGTGGTGAAAGATACCTTCACACATGTGTAAGGAGATGTGTGTATACCTGCCCATCTACATCAGCCATTGTCTGTGTCGTCTTCCAGTTTCAGTCTGGATTGCCTGATTTGCACAGATATTGGAGAAGGATGGGTCTTGAAAACAAGAAATAAAGCTCTTGTTGAGTTCAGTGTGACCAAAAATCAATGATGTATTATTTCACTACTTCTTCCACATTATTTTTGGACAGTCTTCAGTCCCCATTCTTTGAAGTTCTTATCTCCATTGTAACTCCTTGACCTGATGCACTGCCCTTCTCCAGTTATGCTAACCACTGACCTGAGGTCCTGTCCTATGCAGACTGAATACTTGGGTCCTTGGTTGCGTTGGTCTTTCTGTCACTCTGATATCTTCTATCATTAAGAGATCATAAACAGAAAACTATCTAAAGATCTAGCTGGCACAAAGTAAGGGTAATGAATTTTCACTTCCATCATCAGCATCATTGTCATCCTTATCATCTTTATCAGAAACTACAGAATCCATGTTGTTATACATCTATCAATTCCCAAAGCCATATTTAAAAGAATGTGAGCTGGGGATGGTGGATCATGCCTGCTTCCCAGCACTTTCAGAGGTGGAGGCAAGAGGATTGCCTGAGCTCAAATATTGGAGAACAATCTGAACAACATGGCGAGGTCTCATCTCTACAAATAATTTTTAAAAATTAGCCGGATGTGGTGGTGCATGTCTGTAGTTCCAGCTGTTTAGAAGGTTTGCCCGAGCCCAGCAGGTTGATGCTGGGGTCTCTGTGAGCGTGCCATTGCACTCCAGCCTGGGTGACAGAGTGAGAGTCCGACTCAATTTAAAAAAAAAAAAAAGAGGATGTGGCCACTAATATTTGTGTAGCACTTTTACTGTTTCAGAATTTCATTTGATTCTTTTTTTTTTTTTTCTTGAGTTGGAGTCTCACTCTGTCGCCCAGACTGGAATACAGTGGCACCCTCAGGGTCACCCGAGTGTCGACCTGCTGAGCTACAGCTATCCTTCCACCTCAGCCTTCCAAGTAGCTGTAACTACAAGCATGCTACCATGCCTGGCTTTTTTTTTTTTTTTTATTGTAGAGATGAGGTTTCGACAAGTTGCCCGGGCTGGTCTCTAACCCACGGGCTCAGGCAATTCACTCACTTTAGCCTCCCAAAGTACTGGGATTATGGACTGAGTCCCCAAGCCCAGTCTCACTTGATTCTTTTTTTCTTTTCATTGATTTGTTTGTTTGTTTGTTTAAATTATAAAGATATGGGGTACAATTCAGGGTTAGGTATACAAACATTGATTATGCAGGTACCCTTCTAGATGAGGTATGCCCCTCCCTCCCCTAGCGGTTTCCCTCAACTGCCAATCCCACTCCCCCTCCCCTGACAGTTTCCCATTACTGCCAAATGCTTTCTTATAGTATTGTAATTGTTCAAAGTTTGCTTATGAGTGAGAACATGTGGTACTTTGTTCTTTGTTTCTGTGATAGATCACTGAGTATGATCGACTCCAAATCCATCCAAGTTGCTGCGAAGCCCATATATTTGTCATTCTTTATGGTTGCATAATATTCCTTCTTGTATATGTACCACATTTTCTTTATCCAGTTCAGCTTCGATGGGCAACACAGTTGGCTCCATATTTTTGCTATTGTGAATAGAGCTGCATGTGTGTGCAAATATCTTTTTTGTAGAATGATTTGAGTTCCTCTAGGTATATTCCCAATAGGGGAATTGCTGGATCATATGGAAGGTCAATTTCTAGTTCTTTCAGAAATCGCCACACTGTCTTCCAAAGAGGTTGCACTAGTTTGCATTCCCACCAGCAATGTAGAAGGGTTTCTTTCTTAAAACAACCTCATAAGATAGGGTTGTTAGCTTTATTTTGAAGTGAGTAAAATTCAGCTCATGGTTGCTATTAAGTGAGGAAAGCCAAATTTGCACCCAGGCTTTATATCACCCTAAAGTCCATATGTAGTTTTTTAGTTAAATAACCTTTTTTTGTTTGTTTCTTTACAGCAGTCAACATTGTCCTAACCTTTTTGAGCTTTAGGTTACTAATTATTTATTTATTTATCTATTTATTTTAAAGATGTAGGGTACAATTTTGGGTTAGATATATAAATGTTCATTATGCAGGTACCCTTGTTGATGAGGTACCCCTCCCAGCAGTTTCTCACTACTGCCAATCCCTTTCTTATGTGATACTCAGTTCTTTTTTTACTATTTATAAATATAAGGCATTTATTTAATCCCAGTTTTACAGGACTGGAGACATGTATGTGGCAAATTAAAATATAAGTAATGGGCTATCTTCCATGTTCTTAAGTAGCTCAGCTGCATTCCTGGATAACCTCGGCTACTCACCCAAGTCCAAATTCATCATCCTCTACAAACCTAAAAATGGCCACAGTTCATGACATCATCTCTGAGTTAGGTACCACCCTTTCATTCTGCACATCTAATTGCCTGCAGGGTGCTGTATGATCTATTTCTGAATGCAAATGATACCGTCTACCTCATCTTCCACCCCATAGCCTTGACTTGGCCCAGTCCCTCATACTTACAAACTTAACTTTTAAGGGACTGTCCACTCATCTCTTCATTTTCGCTTTCACCTTCTTCCTCATGCAGCACTGCCATCGTTTATGAAATCTAATATACCATATCACTGGGAAACTACTCTGCTCAGAACCCCCAGGGCCCTCTCTTGTCCATAAGAATGGGTCTAGAACGCTGAATGAGGAGCATAGGACCCTTCACAACTAGTCCGCTTTGAATCTCTGCCTTAGCTTGAGTCTTAGAGCTGGAGACAGTTCATTTGGAAGTTGGTATGGGAAGTCAGTGGCAGGGTGGAGGAAAGAATGTGAGACAAAGGAGGAGCAAACGCCAATTAGAGGGTATTCTTTTAGAGCATAGTTTAACTCCTGCGAAGAGTGCACAGGCCTTGCAGGATGGCCCCCGTGGAGTGGAGAGTCATCCCTGGAGATCTGGCCCCCCTGCAAATTTGTGGCTGGGACCACAGACCCAAGACTACAGGCCTGCCTAGGGCAGAGAGTACAAAGTTGAGCAGAGCAGGGATGAGGCTACTGTCTCAGGGTTAGGGAGAGCTTGCAGGGAAGTGATGGCAGTCATCAGTTGCTGCTATTGAAATCAGACATGGGGAGAAGAGCTATGGTGTATGTCCCAGAGATGCCTGCCTGCTTTCCTCTGGCCCTGGCTCCTTACTTGTCCTCCTTCCCTCCCTCCTCTCCTTCACTCCACAGGGTGCTGTTTGATATTTATTTACTTAAACTTCATACATGAGACCTATACTTTTATAAATGAAACCCAGAATTTAAGAATTATTATTGAGAGCATTATTGAGACACTTGTTACTAGAACTAAAATAAAACCAAAAAATAGATATATAGCTATGTAAAGAGATACCACTCCATCCTTCACTCCAGGCCCTGCCCCACAGCCATGTTCCAGCCATTTCCAAGCTCATGCACCACTCCCTGTGGTCCCATTCCTCCGGTCTCTAGTTTCTGCTTTCTAGAATGCCACTTATCCTTGAAGACATAGCTCCTCTTTTATCTCCAAGTAAAGATGGCCCAGCTAGACAAAGTACAATGCCCCTTCTTCTGAGTTGTCATGGTCATTCTCTCCGGTTTTACTGGAGCCATTAGCATAGACTAGAATAAATTATTTTTCTCTTCCTTTAGCTTCACTGTGAATGTTGCAAACATGGGGATGGTGTCTAACTCATGTTTATGTCACCACCTCCAAACATAGTAGCTGCTTCACAGGCCTTCAGTACATGATTTTTTCCCCAATTGATGGTATGGAATTTTTCTTAAATAGAAAATAAAAAATAGGAAGATACACTTACACCATATATACATATAGAACCTATATGTATGTACACATATACCATATAAAGAGATACAGTATATATCTCTTCACATAGCCATGTATCTATTTATATGGTTTTATTTTAGTTCCAGAATAAATGTAGAAATGTGCTCTCAATAATAATTCTTAAAATTTAGTTTTCATTTATAAAAGTATAGGTCCCATGCATGTAGTTTAAATAAATAAATATCAAAGTTATATTATTTGAAGTAGTTCGTATTCTAAAAAGATATACAATATAGAGATTTTATAAATATGTGAATATATAGTACATTATGATATTATATACCCTATTACTTGAAAAAGAAAAAGAAATTTGTCACATTTTTATCCAATACATTTCATAAAACTTTACTACAATTTCTTTTTTTCTTTTGAAATGCCAACTATTCTGATACGAACTCTCTCTGAATTCTTCTTTCCATTGTGGTATGCTAAAGTTTGTGTTTCACATGGCACAGCACCCTCAGTCTCCTAACTTCTTGTTGCCAATCCTTGGCCCTGAGACTTCAAAAGGAACTGGTTGGCAATTATTGTGTGGTGGGAAGTGGGAAGGCAGGTGGGCAGAGGAAGGATGGATATTTTAAAGTCTGTTTTGTGGACAAGAATATGTATCTACAGATAGAGTATGTGGTTTTGCATCATACATTCCATTCCATTCTTCACAGATTTAAAAATTACAAAGATTGGAGGATATTAAGCAATATACAGTTGTTTTGTTCTTGGTGCTGAGGTGTGAGGGGAGAGGTAAGGTAAAGATGGAAGATGAAGAGAGGTTAGGGAAATAAGGGAAGAGGAGAATGCAAATGAAAAAGAAGGAAGGAAGGACAAGGGAGGGGGGAAGGGAGAGAGAAGCTTGCCAACGGAAGCTGCAAAAAATTGCTTCAGAAGATGAAATCCACTGCTATTCATTTTTCCTAAAGAATGTAAACATTTTATGAGCATCTTTATTAGGGGTTTATAGACATCCTGGGGGGAAATAATTCGGTCACTACCAGACACTCTCATTTTAAGCATAAGTCTGCAATCTTTTGTAGGTATGTAAATTCTTAAAATAGGCAAAACTGGAAAAACTAATTACCAGTCATCCATGAATACTAATATCTTGCAAAATATCATTAATTAATTTTATCTAGGGTTTGTTTGTTTATTCTGTTTTGTTTGTTAGTTTTTGAGACAGGTTCTCCTTCTTTTGCCCAGGCTGGGGTGCAACAGCATGATCTCGGTTCATGGCAGCCTCCTGGTCTCAAGTGATCCTCCTGCCTCCCACTCCTGATTAGCTGGAACTAAAGAGATATGCCATCATGCCCAGCTAATTAAAAATAGTTTTTGTAGAAATGAGGGGGGTCTTGCTATTTTGTCCAGGCTGGTCTCGAACTCCTGTCCTCAAGCAATTTTGCCTCCCTTGCTTCCCAACGTGTTGAGATGACAGGCGTGAGCCACCTGCCAGGCCTTGAGATCTCGCTTAGAAAGGAGAGTAATCTTCGCTCACTTGAGTTGGCCCTGGCTACTTGTGAAATGATGAAAAGAGTGGCAGAAATAAAAATATCCACTTCTCCAGATTGTTGTGAGGATCCAATTACTTACTATGCATGAGACACTTGCAATAGGCTCAGCACGTGAGATGTGCTTACAATGCTTGGGCAACCCTGCCTTGGTCCTGGCCAGGGCTGCTCTGTAAGTCTCTGGTCCGATCAGGCTTTTCTGATAAGTGGAGACATGAAATACAACATATGTTTTCTTTGTGTATATACCCCAAATGGTGCATTTCATTCGCAATTTGATACTCAGGTGTGCCCTGAAGTCTCAGAATCAGTTAAGATAAATGTGGCGTCTAAATGAAGCCAACATAGGTGGTGTTGACAAACAGTCCACCCGGCCTCAGTGCTTTCCCAGGTGTTAAGCATCAAACCTCCTCTTCTACCTTGTAATCTGAGCCACCACAGACCAAAGCATCAGCATCAAAACTTAAATTTTATCCTCTGTGTCTTGGCCTTTTGACACACTCAGCAAATGAGATATTTTCTTCTTGTCTGGGTAAGTCTTCTGAAGTAGAAAGTGTTGAAATAAATGGCTTATGACATGTATAGTGTTGAAATAAACGTTTATTTTAACACTTCATAAGTCATGAGCCATTTATTTTAACACTTTTCACTTGAAGTGTTTAAATAATAGGTTTTATACAGGAATGTGTCATCTACTCTGTTTAATGTAAAAGTGAATATGTAAATACATCCATCTATCTAATCTGGATTTTACACCCTTTGGCTGCCAGATAGTCTGGTTGCCATAGTGTCTGGAGTAACCTGAAATTAAATTTTCTCCTTTCTCTTTCTGTGGATAGGTAATTTGGTGGTACGTAAGGTGGTTGGACATCACTCCATTAATGGACAAATGGTTAGATACTTTTTTTTCAGAAACCTACAGAAGGGTCAGCAGTGAATAGAGTTGACAGTTAAATGCTTTTATAACTTGAACAGCTTTCACTAGAAAATGTCAGGATGTTTCCTTTTGTTTTTGGAATTATATCACTTGTTTGCAGGGTTCCTTTGAGCACTCACACAAATATAACAAATAAGTGCATGTGCATATGTCAAAATGTATATGAAGGGCAATGCCTGGAACCAGGAAGTCCATATGGACATTGACTTTCTGAAGAAGGGCACCTGGAAGAAGATTCGGGTGTGAGAGTCGGCAGGTTTGGGAAGAATTTGAGACCTTCCAACTGTAGTACATTCAACCATTTTAGCATAAAAAAGTAGTGTTTCCTCAGTAGGTTGTGAGATTTAAGTGAAATAACATTAAGTAAAAGCCCCAACAGAGTGCTCTGTGCATGTTAGGTCACTCAATACAGGATGCCTACTGGTAGTATTGTTATTTCCTAGTAAGAAATGGCAATTTATAAAAACATCTATAAAAGCTGTATTTTTAAAAAATTCTTTCTTTCTTTTTCTTTTTCTTTTCTTTTTTTTTTTTTTTGAGTTGAAGTGTCATTCTGTTGCCCAGGTTGGAGTGCAGCGGCATGCTCATGGCCACTGCAACCTTGACCTGCTGGCTCAGGCGATCTTCCAGCCTCAGCTTGCATGTAGCTGGGACTATAGGTAGGTGCCAGCTAATTTTTAAACATTTTTTTTGTAGAGACGTGGTCTCAGGTTATTACCCAGGATGGTCTCAAACTCCTGGACTCAAGTGATCCTACTGCCTCAGCCTCCCAAAGTGCTGGGAGCCACTGTGCCCAGGCTTAAAAATTATTTTCACTTGGAAGGCTGAAGCAAAAGGATCACCTAAGCCCAGCAGATCAAGGCTGTAGTGGCTGTCAGCATGCCACTGCACTCCAGCCTGAGCGACAAAGTGAGACTTCAACTCAAAAAATATATATATTTTCAGCATTCACAATTTTCTGTCTTTGTTTTTGCCAAATAATATAGACAAGCTGATATTTCATAAGAACAAGAATAATCCAAGTTGTATAAGGGAAGCTTTTAAAAATAAACTTTGTTGCTTTTTAATGACTTTAGATTTATAGTTGAAAGACAACACAGTTCCCAGATAATTCTCACCCAATTTCCCCTATTTCTTATTATCAGGGTTATTTTAATTTTAGAAATTATCAAAGTAAGACCTTGTGGAAAAAGTATTTTTCTCAAAGCAAGAATTTAAAAGTTAATGAAGAGTGATGGGAAATGTTTAAAATGAAAACATTGTGGAGGGAGTATGAGGGGATCACCAGGGACCAGAAGGCTGTGTGGGATGAGGGAATCATTATAGACCAGAACACTGTGGGGAGGTGAGGGATCCCCGGGGATCAGAACACTGTGTGGAATGAGGGGATCACCAAGGAGAGAAGCCAAGGGGAAGGTCATTGAGGGGACACAGAAAACCTTTTGTCCTCACCAAGGCCTGTCATTTCCCTTATTTATAGCCTCACCCCACCGAATCTAACTATCGAAAGGGCTGATTGGGACATGAAAGGGCAAAGGTTTGCTTTAGCTTTCAGGTACTGGGAAATCTTCTAAAGAATAATTAAAGGCTGGGAAGTAAAAATGCTCCAGAAAGAATACAAATACTGACATTCATTTCGCATTTGACATTTTCCAATGTCTATAAATGCTATTGATTTCAAATTCTAAATTATTTCTCTTGCAAACACGCCTTGTAGAGTTATTACAATGCTGTTTGTGTGGGCTTGTAATCATTGATTGTGACATTATACCCTCCATAAATGTGCCATTGTGAATAATTAAACTTGTTAGTATTGTATTTGCCTACAGTCTTTGGAGTGCTAACCCTTTTTGGCAATCATAGTATGTTTCTCCAGTTCGGTTTATGGTAGATATGGGAGATAGATCACTTTTCCTGAAACTTTAAAGCAGGTTTCCATTTTCAAATTTTAAATTTAAGACCTTCTCAGTAGCAACTCAGCATTTAGTAAATAAGAACTCTGAGTGTCTTTTGATTTGTACTTGGAGTTTATAAATAAATGCTCTTCTAGAATGCAAACAGATCTTTTTCATACCAGTTACTGGCTGTTGGGACACCCTCAATCTTATTGCCTGGAGTAAAATAAGCATTAATGTTCCACAAAAGATATACATTGTGACTGTTGGCCCCATTTACGCTGGGTTGCAGATATACTTGAAAAAGTTGGGAAGGCTATTATAGTCTAATATGATTTCCGTTGACTTTTACACAATTACGGAGTCTCTGAGCTCTGTTGAGGAAAACAGTATAGCAGTTTTGGCAAAGGATACTAAAACGTCTCTCCCCCTGAGGCACAAAATCCATGTTCTAGCCATGCCTCTCTAACTTGATTTAGCACATCTGTGATGCCCAGTGCCCAAATCGCAACAGTCTAATGCTATTTGGAATCATTACAAACAATTTAAGCATTTGGATGATGAAACACTTATGTCTGCAATATAGAGTCTTAAAAAGACAATAAGACAGAGAGCATCCATGAGTGAGGATGAAGCAGATGCATTGCATTCTGCTTAGATACGTGCATAAGGACTGTTTACCGTTCCCACCAAGTTGGTCCGGATTGTAGACCACCTCCATTTCACACAAGGAGAAGTTAGCAAACCACCATTTGGCTATGAGTTGAGTCCTTCAGGGCCACACACTTGCCAGTTCTCCTGAATCTCCATCCCAATCGACCATGTAATGACCTCGATGTGACAAGAGCCTGAAATTTCATCAGCAGCCATTAAAGACTGGAAAAGTAGCAAACAGAGAAAGGATGTTTCATTACTATCCATCACGGACTTGACATAGTTGTGAGCCAAATGTTCTTTAAAGATTCAGCTGGGATGATGAGTGTATGATTACAAGATTTTAATCGGAATGATGCCCTTGAGTATTGCCACTCTCGTTTTGGAGAGGTAAAGATAGACTGAAATACCAGTTGGGGTATAAAGTGCAGAAACAGAAATTCTCATTATATGTTAACAATATTTGTGATCAGTTGATAGCCTTTATGGAATTTGACTCTGGGGTTTTACTTAGCACAACAGTCAGCAAAGAGCCAAACAGCTTTTGTGACTTGCGGAAGCGATGCCTTTCTAAATGGAGTGATTTTTAGCATGCCTGGCTAATTCAGGAGTTGGATTTAGATGTGCAGTCCAGTCATAATACATGTCTTTACATTTGCATCTTTTTTGTATTCCATACGTACTTAGTCTAAGTAATCAGTGATTTATCCCTGACAATTTGTGTGTGTGTGTGTGTGTGTGTGTGTGTGTGCATGCATGATTATGCTTATATATGATATGTGTGGCTTCTTTAAAAGTATTGCTCTCAAGAAAAGTTCATGGAGATTACAAACATTAAGAAGGTCAACAGCATCATGAAAGTTGCTCTCACTGGATTCTCTAGTTGACATAAAGTTGCCTTCCATGATGTACTGCAGACGACGGTCTCTATAGTCTTATTCACCTTAAATCCGTGTTCTATTTGTAAATGATGATCTTATATTTCATATAGTGAAGTATTTGAAAGATTCTAATCATAAAAAAATTAAAAGTGGATCTAATTGGAATATGCTCACTTTTGAGCATCATTTTGCAACTTCTTATTTATGAATTTATATAATCATGTATAGTCTATATAAAATGCATAGGTATTAAGTGCTCAGCTAATTGTATATGTCTGTAGTACTGCAGTCTGAAACACGATAGAGAATATTTCCTTCACACTAGAATGTTCTTTTGAGTTCTAGGTGATCAGTTTCCCCAACCGAGTTGAGATTTACATCACCGTAGATTTGGGGGGGGGGTCTGTCCTTATGTAAATTAAATACCATTCATACTCTCTCTTTCTTATCCTTCTTCCCTTGTCCCCTCCCCTTCCATTTGTGTGTGTGTGGGAGGGAGTTTGGATCACATTTGCTCAAAACATAATTTAAAAAAATATTTATTTATGTTGTTACACATATAGGTAGGCAATTCATTTTATTGCTGGTAGTTTTCATTGAATTTACTGACCACAATTGTAATTATAAGTCACATTGTTTATCCATTTTCTTATTTATTGGTATTTGTGTTGTTTCCAGGTTTGAGTTATTGTGAACAGTCTGTGCACTCACTTTGGCAGTGTTGTTTTCATTTCTCTTGGGTGAAGATCTAGACATGAAGTGACTGGGGCATAGGAGAAATGTATGTTAATTTTTAAAAACAACTGCCAAATACCCAATCATCCAAAGTGATTTCTCATGTCATACTCCTGCCAGCAATGTGCGAGTGTGAGTTCCACTAGTTCCACGTTGTCACTGACATTGGTGTCACCAGTCTGTTTTGTTGTTAGCCATTCCAGTGGGTATAAAACGGTGTCCCATGGTGGTTTTAATTTGTATTTCCATGGTGTCGATGACTGTTTTTGTATTTATTGTCCATCTCTATGTCTTTTTGTGAATATCTGTTCAAATATTTTACCCATTGCAATTGTTATGCACCTATTAATTGTGGATTTATAAGAATTCTCTATATAGTTAGATTTTTTTTTCAAAAATATATGAGCAAATACTTTTTTCCCCTTGGCTTTGGCTTCATTACTCATTTTCTTAATTATATCTTTTAATAGAGTCCAGTTTACCAATTTAAAAAAAAGTAGGTAGTACTTTCTAAAAACTCTTCCTAACTCAAGGGCACCAAAATATTCTCCTATTTTTTTTTTAATTCTAGCAGCTTTATGATTTAAGTTTTACAATTAGATCTACAATCTATCTTGATTCTTAAACATTTTTTGTACATGAAGTGAGATGGAAGGTCATGATTCTTTTTTTAGATTCTTCTTCTTACAAACACCCTCTTTTCTAATATGATTGGTTCATAGGACTTATCTTTCCCCCATTGAATTCACTTGGCACCTTAGTCAAAAATCAATTGGCCTTATCTTTGGGGGCTATTGCAGAACTCCATTCTGTTTAATTTATTTGTTATATATTCTAATACAATTGTCTTTTTTACTGTAGATTTATAGAAAGTCCTAAAGTGAAATAGTGTCCGTGAATTCTGTTTTCTTCCTCATGGTTGTTTAGCTATTCTAGATCCTTTGTATTTTGATATTTATTTATTAAAAATTTTTTTAGAGACAGGATCCTGCTCTGTCTCCCAGGCTGGAGTATCATGATGTTATCATTGCTTACTGCAGCCTCAAACTCCAGGGCTTAAGTAAACTCCACCCTCTGCCTCCCAAGTAACTAGACAACAGGTGTACCCCCATCATGCCTGGCTTGTATTTTTATATAACTTTCAAAATTAGCATATGGGTTTATTCAAAGGAAGCTTATTGAATTTTCATTTTAGGTTGTGTTGAATCTATAGAACAATGTGGTGAGTTCTAATATCTTAACAGTATTGAGTCTTCTAGTATATGAATATAATATATTGTTTCATTTTCTTAAGTCTCTGATTTTTCTCAGGAATATTTTATAGTTTTTAGTGTACAGATCCTACATATCTTTCTTAAGTGTATTCTGATTTGTTGCTTTTGTGTTATTGTGTTATTTAAAAATTTAATTTTCTGATTGCTTATTGCTAGTTTATCAAAAAGATTAGAGTTATAATATATAGAAAGGATAGACAGTATATAGAGAAAGATTATTTGTTATTATTAAGTATGATACCAGCTACAGGCCTTTCATGAACGACCTCTGTCAAGACTTACAATGATCTCATTTGCTCCCATCTGCTAACAGTATCCATCATGGATGGATTTTGAATTTTCCTAAATGCACCTTCTGCACCCTTTTGAAAGGCTTATGTGGGTTTTATCTTTTATTCTGTTAATGTGATGATTTACATCAATTTATGTGTCAAATGTTAAACCAACTTCACATTCTGGGATAAACCCCATTTGATAACGATGCTTTCCCATTTTTATATAAAGGGGAAACCCCCAAAACTTGGAATTTATTTATAAAAAATTACATATTTATTCTTACATGTTTAAATTTCAGTCACCTTCAAAGTAGTCTCTGTTTGATGCAATGTATCTATCAAGACATTTTTTTCCACTGCTCAAAACAGTGTTTGGACTCGTCAGTTTTGATGCCTTTTATTGCTTCTATTGTTTTTTGTCTCACCTCTTCCACACTGGCAAAATGTTTCTCTTTGAGGACTTTTTTAATCTGGGGAAACAAAAAAAATAAAGTCTTTCGGGGCAAGATCCAGTGAATAGGTGAATAGGGAGGGTGGGGCATGGGGGTCATGCCGTTTTTAGTGAAAAACTACTGAACACTCAGGGTGGTGTGGGCAGGTGTGCTCATAAATCATCTCCAAAAAACAAATTCACTGAGGCTGCATTCTGTCTTTCACAACAATACTAGCTGGTACATGGATGCTGATGGGTTCCTAGAACACTCACCTGGCGGGAAGCCTGGACTACAAAGGGCCTGCCCTCCAAAAAATATATTTGTGGTTTCTTTGTGGGGGGGCCCTTGTACATTGCTGAATTCAGTTTTATTACAGATATTTGTGTCTATGTTAATAGAGGAAAACAGTCTATAGTCTTACTTTCTTTTAATGTTTTTGTAAGATTTTGGTATCAGGGTTATGCTGATCTAATCAAATGAGTTGGGGTCTGCTCCTTCTTCCTTTGTCTTCTTCAAGAATTTGTGTAAGAATGGTATTATTTCTCCCTTGAACTTGGTAGAGTTTACTAGTGAAGTCATCTGGGCCTGCAGTGTGCTTGGTGAAAGTGTTTTTTATTATGAACTTCTCTTTTGTAATAGTTGTGATTCTGTTTTTGATTTAGATGTTCTGTTTGCTATTGTCTCAAATTTGATTAGCTGTGTTTTTGCACGGAATTTGCTTATTTCATTTCTATCACTCCTTGCATTGCATACTGTTGTTCATATTGCTTTCTTAATCTTGTAATGTTTTTGGACTCTGTAGTGATGGCACTACCTATGGACCATTTGTAAGTACGTCACGTCACTTGGCTCCCTGCTTTATTCAGATGATCCTGCTTGATTTCATCTGATCCTGTGTTAGGTACAGTCCAAGTTCTTGCCCATCAGCAGTTATCCAAGTAGCTGTGGGCTTTTAACCACTCATTTGGCTGAGGAGCATCCCTGGGAAGTCCAGAGCCCTAAGACGCCAGGGGTCCCAGAGCCACATTGACATGCCCAGCCAGAGACTAGGTTCCCACTTTGGGCATATGGCTGCCCCTGGTGCGACTGGAGGTCTCCAACCTTCCACGTGTCCTTGTGGTTACGGAATATGAGAGATCCTTGAGGCAATGCTTCAGGAGATATTTTCTGGAGTAATGTGGACTTAACCTATTTTTTCCTTCCTTAATTGCCTGATCATGTGCTCTCTTTATGCATGCTGGAATATTTATATCTATATCTATGTAATATTTATGATGTTGATTGAAAGTATAAGTGCATCTGTGAAAATGAACATTGACATTCCTGGCAGTAGCCACTGGATGGTTGAGTGGAGTGGAACTCTCCATCACAGAGCTCTCTAGATTCTGAAAAAGTGGATCATACCACTCCGAAAATACCTTGGAGTCCAGTCTCAGACCTGCCTACCCATGTTGGAAGAGCCCAGTCAGTCTCACACCTCCCCTGAATCCTTCCTGGACTACCACCGTCTCCCAGCTCTCCCTGCCCCTGCATTTCAGCAGAGTCTGTTGTGTGCCCCATTGAATCAGACATGTGAACATGCATTGCCATGTCTTCATGTCATCTACTCAGCTCATGAGCTGACCCAAAGGAGGCATCTCTTCTACTGCTGTTTGGCAGCAGGCACAGTGCTGGGTACAAGAAAGATCTATTTCCCACTTTCCACTCACCTGAAGTTTAGGAAGAAATTGTTGCCAACCCATTGAGAAGACAGCTACTCAGGACAGCCCCTCCTTTCCAAAAGCCTGGTCAGTTTTACAGCTTGCACTGGCTTGGAGGACTTCAGATGAGGGTCCAAGTGGAGACATCCTTGTCCTCACCACGTCGTGAGGGTGTCAGCCCAAAGATAGAAACAAAACACCACTTGTTGCTGTACAGCCTATGTTTTCGAGAACTTGGAGGGATGTAGACTTATCACAGAACAGAAATTAACACATGTAATTCATCACAAGGTGAACAGAGAAGGAGAGGAAGGGGTCAAAGCATAGCACGTGCTACCATGGACACCCTGGCCGTAGGACCATCCACGCACAAACAGGCTCGGGATTCTAGAGAGCAGAGATCGTGGTCTTCCAAGAAAGAAAGAATGTTATCCAAGTCAATATGGAGACTCTGTTTTGTTATTATTATTATTATTATTTTAATTTTTATTGCAAAGATAAGGGGTACAATTCAGGGTTAGGTATACAAACACTGATCATGCAGGTACCCCTGTTAATGAGGTATGCCCCTCTCTCCCCTAGCAGTTTCCCTCAACTGCCAATCCCACCCCCCCCAACAGTTTCCCATTACTGCCAATCGCTTTCTGATAGCATTGTAATTGTTCAAGGTCCTCTTATGAGTGAGAATATATGGAACTCTGTTCTTTGTTTCTGTGATAGATCACTGAGTATGATTGACTCCAAATCCATCCAGGTTACTGCAAAGTCCATATATTTGTCATTCTTTATGGCTGCATAATATTCCATTGTGTATATGTACCACTTTTTTTTATCCAGTGAAGGAACTCAAATTTTCCAAAGGGAAAAACACAAACAGTTCCTTTAAAAAGTGGGCAAAAGACATGAATAGATACTTCTCAAAAGAAGATATACGGGTAGCCAACAGACACATGAAAAAGGGCTCAGCCTCACTCATCATCAGAGAAATGCAAGTCAAAACCACACTGAGATGCCATCTAACCCCAGTAAGAATGGCCATCATTAATAAAACAAACAACAACAGATGCTGATGTGGAGAAAAAGGAACGCTTCTACACTGCTGGTGGGAATGCAAACTTGTACAACCTTTCTGGAAAACAGTCTGGAGTTTTCTGAAAGAACTAGAAATTGACTTTCTATATGACCCAGCAGTTCCCCTATTGGGAATATACCCGGAAGAACTCAAATTATTCTACAAAGAAGATACCTGCACACGTATGTTTGTTGCAGCTCTAGACACAATAACAAAAACATAGAACCAACCATGTTACCCATCAAAGCTGGACTGAATTTTAAAAATGTGGTACATATACACAATGGAATATTATGCAGTCATAAAGAACGACAAATATATGGACTTCAAACTCTGCTACAAGGCTACAGTAATCACAACAGCCTGGTATTGGTTCAAGAACAGGCACATAGACCAATGGAACAGGATAGAGATTCCAGAAGCAAAGCCTCAATTTCTCAATCAACTCATCTTTGACAAGGCCTCCAACAACAACTACTGGGGAGAGGAGAACCTATTCAGTAAATGGTTCTGGGAAAACTGACTGACCACATGCAGAAGATTGAAACAGGACCCCTACCTATCACTATACACAAAAATTAACTTTAAATGGATCAAAGACCTAAACTATAAGAATCTTAGAAAACACAGGAGACACACTTATGAAAATTGGAACTGGGAACCAATTCCTACTCAGAACCCTAAAGGCCAATACCTTAAGAAATAAGATAGATAAGTGGGACCTCATCAAATTAACGAGCTTCTGCAAAGCAAAAGGAATCATCAAGAGAGCAGGGAGACAGCTCACAGAATGGGAAAAAATATTTGCCAATTATTATTATTTTTTTCATGTCCTCAGTATACCCACTTCTAGTGATACTGGGTTCTCCCAAGGGGAAAATGCAACTCTGGTCATCAGCATTATCACTGTCATTATGATTTTTCTCTGTCTCCTCAAATAGACAGTTTTGAATACATACAGAATGGTGAGGTCTTTGCGTGATAGCATCTGCCGTGGGCTCCTTTAAATAAAATCACATGAGAAGTGTTTACACACCAAGTCCACTGAGTCTGTCATGGTTCAGAATACTTTCTTGACTGAGGAAATGTGTCTTTTTTTTTTTTTTTTAGAGTCCACCTATTTACATTTGTAGGCAAAAAAAAGAAAAAAACATTGCCAAAGTTCTTATTTGGGAAAGACAGGGGTATGTTGATCTGGAAATAAAGAAAATCCCTGATATTCAAACCCACCAATGGCTTCTATGGTGACACTGCAGACTGACTGTTTTATTGTTGTAATGCAGTATCCAACCACATGACCTGCTGTTCTTACATGCACTTGCTGTCTAAGTCCTCAGGCCTACATGCCCTTATCTGTAAAATGGAGGTAATGCATACATGACCTGCAATTACATTAAGAGGGTATAAATAATGTGGGGCTAATTTAACAGAGCCACTGTTACTTCATATGCTCTCACCTTGTTTCAGTTTAGCCATGATATTGCCAATGACTTTAAAATCTAGTTTTGTTTTTTCATATGAAGAACAACAGCTTAAAAATTATGAAAGTGCTAAAGATATTACCACTTACAGCCCAGAAACCCTGTATGATCCCACATCAGTGGGTCTTGGTGGAGCAGGAAGCTAATAGCAAGAAGGAAACTGAGGTAGAACTCTGGACCAAGTGTGGTGACTCACACCTGTAATCACAGCACTTTGGGACATGAAGAGTTTGAGACCAGCCTTAGCAACTAGTGAAATTGCATCTGTACAAAAAAAATTTTTTTTAATTAGCTGGGTGAAGTGTATGTGCCTATAGTCCCAGCCGCTCTGGAGGCTGAGGTGGGAGGATTGCTGGAACCCAGGGGTTCAAGGTTGCAGTGAATTATGATCGTGCCACTGCACTCTAGCTGATTGACAGAGCAAGACCCTGTCTCTAAAGAAATTAATAAAAATAAATTAAAAAAAAAAAAGAACTCTGTGCCATTTTAGATGCTAAATAATAGCTGAGACCTAAAAACCACATGCAATTTGCCTTGGTAATTTTATTCTGAAAGTTCACACCATTTTAAAAATAAAAACCTATTTTAGAGTGATAGAAAAATTCACTACATTTTTTCCTGTATAGAGGTTATAGAGCACATAGTACAATGAATGTATTATACATATTCATAGGTATATATGATTCTAGTTTGCGCCAGTCACTTACATGAGTCAATTTATAAAACTCTCCAGTCTTGTTTCTAGAGTATATACCACTATGTTGTAGCATCTACCATGAAAACTAAATCAACTCAGAAGTAGAAAAATGTACTTTTTCCAATATTCCTTCCTCCTCCAGCTGTGTCTTTCTTCTGTGTAAACATGTCTGCACACTGGATTCCCTTCTAAATCTGAACATCCTCTCTGCCCATACTGAAGAATGCGCTTACTGCACTGTTTCATTAAACTGCTGTGTTATCGGGTAATTGTTTAAACATAATGCCATAGCACTATCAAAAGGAAAGGTGAACTAATGGCATTTGCAAATGTCAGGGATTATCTTAACACTTTTATTATAGTTTATAAAAAGTAGGTTCAGGGCATTTCATGGCAATTATTTCTACAGAAATTGGTTATTTAAATAAATTGCTAATTATCTGAAGATGACAGTATTGAAAATGCTACTAATGAGTTGTCTAATAAGTGTAGCTTATGGTGGCCACCTACAGGTGGAAAAGGGAAGGCACATCCGTGTAAGCTAATTGTACCTGATTAATGCCATGCATGACCTCCCTTTAGTAACAGATTTAGAGACAGTTAGCTCTTCATGCCGTCCTTTGAGTCTTGGACAGTTAGTGGGATTCCAAGTTCTTCATAGATTACGATTTTTGCTCTAAAACAAATTTCACTCTGCCTCTGTAACTGTCTTTGCCCTATCATTCTTGTATGTAATTATCATTAGTGATAGCTAGGAATGTTTCATAATTCAGTACCTAAACTGGGATACTTTTAGACTGAAAAAGGACACTATTTATGGTTTCATTTCATAATTACAAATAAATACAGGAATGATAAACTGTGTAAACTGGGCCATATGGTCACTCTAGTTTTAGTAATTACAAAGTGCTCTAGTTCTCATTTAGTTCCTGTACAACAATGAACATAATGCTTATCTATATATTGCTGATGTTCTTGATTTTGTCATACCTGGGCACTTTATCTTTATTTATAACTCTTCTTTCTGAATCTTAACTTACATACAGACTTTTTTTTTTTTTTGAGTTGGAGTCTCACTCCGTCGCCCAGGCTGGAGTGCAGTGGCACTCTCACGGCCACCCCGGCGTCGACCTGCTGGACTCCGGTGATCCTTCTACCTCAACCTTCCAAGTAGTGGGAACTACAGGTGTGCGCTACCATGCCCGGCTAATTTTTTTGTTTTAATTGTAGAGACGAGGTCTTGCCA
Organism: Carlito syrichta; assembly: GCF_000164805.1. Taxonomy (NCBI): domain Eukaryota; kingdom Metazoa; phylum Chordata; class Mammalia; order Primates; family Tarsiidae; genus Carlito; species Carlito syrichta. Next base: position 508,280 of record NW_007249361.1, read on the forward strand.
TGCTGTCCAGGCTGGTCTCGATCCCGCGGTCTCAGGCAATCCTCTCTCCTCGGCCCCACAAAGTGCTGGGATTACAGGCTAGAGCCACCACACCTGACCCAGACATTTAAGATAAGGAAGAATGCAACATTGTGGTTAAGAGTATGGTATTGGAAGTCAGGTAGACCTGGATTCAAATATTGAACCCACACCTTCCAGTAGAGTAATCTTGAAGATGTGATATCTATCCCCATTGAATGTCAGTTTATGCATCAATAGGAGCAAAGACAAATATACCTATTTCATAGTAATGTCATCAGAATGATGCATACAACAATATGTGGGATAATATCTGGAAATTAGAAAACACCCAAAAGATAAGTTTTTGTAGTTAATATATTTAATCTTAAATTTTCATTTTAGTTCATATTTGCTTCTTTTCTAAGCTAACTTATTCTCTGGTATCTATTGGGAAACTATAGAGCATGTATAAACTACCAAGACAGAGTCATAGTATCCTCAAATTTTGAGTTGGAAGAGATCAACTAATCCAGTATTTCCTACTGTACAGAAGTCTTTTGTTGCATCTTGCTGTCAAATAACCATCTAGATTCAAGGGAGAGGGGAGTCCCATGGCAGCTGCTTTCACTGTTGAATTTGCATCCAATGAATTATAAAAATAAGAATAATAAAACCATTCACTCCAATTTTTGTGTGGAAACAAAACATAGAATGAGCCTTTTCTTCGAGGTGACCCTTCAGATGTTTGAAGACAGCTTTTAAAATTACTTTCAACCCTACATAGCCATGTGTCATATTGAGCATGAAAGAGCTATCAAAATAGACGATACCGTTCATTCTGTTTGTTGATGTTTCACTGAAAATATTGTATACAGATCTAGCTGTGTTCTTGGGTACAGAGGATAACATCGTGGTCCATTCCTGCATAAAAATGTCACAGCAAATAACCTGATGATGCAAATTTGTGTAAAGTGAGCTTCAGGATGCATTATAAAAATGGCCATTTTGTTTTAGAAGAGTCAATCATAAAGACATTCTCATCAGAGAATAGAGCAATACAAAGTACTGATACCAAAACTTGAGCATTTCTCTTCAACTCCTTTGTTGCTGGGCTCCCCCTCCCCAGAGATGACAGCGTGAACAGCTTAAAACATCATTCTGTGTATTGATATGTGCACATACTACTTGTGATTGCTCACATTCTTTAGCCAACATTGGGGCCATACCATATGTATATTGTTTTACTTGGGACAGACTCTTAACACTAACTATTAGAGCTATCTGCATGTCAGTTTTAAAGGTTTTCTAGTATGTCACACATAGATGAACTAAGTCTAATAGAATAACTCCTTGTGAGCACTTAGGTTATTTTTCAGTGGTTTTCCACACAGAACAGTACTTCAGGGAACATCTTTGTGTATGTAACTTTGTGTCTGTGTACTAATGGAATGGATTTTTCAAAACAGAATTTCTAGATAAAAATGCATATATATTTAAATATTGCAAATTACATTGTAAAACCGAATACAGATTTATTCACACAAATATGCACATTTACTGTTATAGATTCAACCAATGGATATTTGTAAGTTTTAAACAAATGAAATGACATATGTATTATGAAAGGATTCCCAAACTTTATATCTAGGAATTAACACCCTTTAAGAATTAATTGCTTTTCCCAATGTGCATGTAGCCGCATGTTTACCTTTCTGATCAATTTACTCTGGCTTTGCCAGTAATATTAGCCTATGCGTACTGTAAGCCGGGCTCTGTGCCAAGGACTTTCCATGAGTTGTGTCGTTTAGTACTCCCCAAGTCTCTGTGACATTATTAATGATCCTGTTTCACAGACAGGGAAGACTGACATTTTGGGAAGCTAAAGCACTTGCTCAGAGTCACCACTGTATGAAGTAACTGAGACTCACACCTGACTGGCTGGATGTGGGCACCTGTTCTCTCAGCGTTAGGCCATCCTAGCACTGGTTGTCTGAAGCAAAGGCATTGCTTTGATGGCTCTCTTTGTCATTGCTGCTTTATCACTCCTCAGCAGTAGCTGAAAAGTGGGAACTTCCCTACCACGGAGATCCGATTCCCAATCTGATTATATTCATGTATTTACTTAGCTTGAGCCTCCCTCTCTACACATATTTTAAAATAGGGAGGGCAGTCTCTGTTTCACAGAGTCAAGAGTTTCATGACACCTGCTCACAAAACCCCAGGCTCAGCATCCAGCATGTGGTCACTCCATGAGCGAGAGCCCCTGCTCAGTCCACAGACAGCAACTGACACCCTCAGGAAGGGCAGAGGCCTCTCCTTGGTGAATGCTATTAATTCTGTTGCTTTAAAATAAAATGCCTGGCACATGCTAGGAGCTAACTTACTGAATATGAATCAATATAAACATATTGAATGCATTAGGGGGCAGATAAACATAGCCACTCATGGAAGCTATGAAAACTCAGAAAGAGAAATCATTAAAAATTCGACTAAAGTGATAACATTTCAAAAGAAAATGATTAGTTTTTCCAAAACACCTAAAATAACATCAAATAATTGACTTTATTTTTTCCATTTCTTCCCTTTAAGTTTCACATCTCTCCATATAACCCTAGATTCTTGTAGTACTTCAGTTTCTGGTTGAATTATGCTAATATTCTTAAAGGACCTTAATCCATGTGTAAAAAATGTTCTTTTAAATAGCTCACGTATTTATCAGTATATTAGCTTCATTAACATTTTAAACTTGTTTAAGTAAAGCATAAATTTGTTGGTGCTTGATTTATATGTCACTTATAAAAACCAAGCTCTCAACTCCTAAATCCTTGAAATTCTTGATTTGCTAATATTGTCTTTCTTCTGAATGATGTAAAACTATTAACAATTAGACAGTCAAAGATCAATTTCTAATGAATTTGTTATCCACTTAATTCATTATATTTTAATTAGTGTAAGTAAATTAAAACTACATTTTCTTTTTGTATACACAGTGAGCATGAGTGAGTATTATAACCCAATTTCTGTTTTATTGCCAACTAGAGTTATTATCGGGGAGTTTATTGTGGACTTAATTCTAACAATTAATTGTGTAACTGTAGCTGTCCTAGGAGTCAAGCGATTAGGGGGAAAAAAAACCAAACAGAATTAAGCTCAATTATTCAAAATTCCAGTTATCCAAAATTAGCATATGTTCCACACTATTTTGTCCATTAAATGACACTGTTAGCAAAGGTCAAAAAGGAAGAGATGTAGCAGGATATCTTCAGGTTTCACCGAGTAGTAAGTTCTGTCATCATAGGCATCACTCTCGTCTCCAATTTAAAACTGGTTTTATTGCATCACCAAATACACAAGAGCAACAGAGAAGGTAACATCAAAGTAAACAGAATAAATGCTGCCTCTGAAACCAATTGTCCTTTAGGATAGTCAGACTATCCCAGCAAACACCTCTTCTACAATCTTCATTATGGTTTGGGCCCTTATATCATTGAATCATTTGCTCTTCAAAACAACTCTGTGAAGCTGTTATTATAATTTTCATCATTTTATAGATGACAAATTAAGGTGCAGTAATATGTAATGATTCCCACAAAGTTACATAGTTTGGAAGTAGAGCTAGTGTCTGACTCAGCCATTGACACAGTTGTCTGTCTGATGTACTTAGTTATCTTCAAATTGCCTTCTTTCAAGAATTCATATAAATAGTATTGATAACATGTATGATATTCACACCAATGTAATTTTTTTAATTGCACACCACTGCAGAATGAATCATCGGACTCCAATTATTTCCCTTCAAACAACCTGCTAAGATGGCACTAGTGCTTGGAGTATCAGTCCTGGTTATATGACTAGGACACAACTGATTAATCTGAAAAAAAGCCTTAGATGCCTAGTAAATATTCTGTGGATGGACAGATGGACAAGTAAATGAATAAATGAAGACTAAATAAGAAACCTCATTAAGTCATAATGCATTAATACACATATATCAATACGCAATATGTAGCATTTCTGAAATTTTATTTAAAACGATATGTGACAAATGGTAGTATCATTTTCTTAAGAAAAAAAGTTTCTTTCAAAATCAGATTGATTCACTTAATCCAAAATCTCTGGCTTACTAAAATGTTTTTCTAGAACATGAATCCATCTGAAAAGATTCTGTACAGCTTATTCAAGATCTAGGACTTCAACATGCTGATTTGTATTTCAAGTTGTGACTGCATGGTTGGCCTAGATTGACTGAACCGAAAGTCACAGTTCAGTCTCATCCACTGGCTGTTTCCGGGGCGTCACTCAGTGCAAATCAGGACTCTTGGTAGCAGTGCGGCAGCTCAGCGCTTCCAGCATCTGTTTGTTGGGTGCTTATTTTTGGAGTGCAGGGACTCAGAATGATTTGATTTTTATTGGTGGACTCCATACAACTGAAAGAGCATGGCTTGGTATGGCTGCATTTCCTATCAGGTTCATCCAGTCACCCCATGTAGATGAGAGCTTAATTCAAATTGCATGTTCCCTGTTAGTTCATTCAGCTTATAGGATTTCAGCTTCTTGATTCAAACCTTGTTGTTTCCTCAAGGATGGAGTCCACGTTCATATTTGTTAAGCTTCTGAAACTGGCTTCTTCCTTTCTAGTTTTTGGTCTAAAAAATCATTCATCACTATAGCGGTGGCAAATTTTATTTATTTATTTATTTTTAAACTTCAGTACAACAATTTTTATAAAACAGTTAATGATAATTGCTAGGCAGCGGTGGACCTGAACACAGATGTTCAAACAATGCCATTCTTTCCCATTTTGAAATCAAACTATTAGAGGGAAAGGGGAGAGAATTAAACCAAATTAAACGAAAACCCCCAAGTCTATAGTAAGGAAGAATCATAGCAGGTTTAGTCAGTGAAAGGGACTGGTATTTAACATATATTTGAATGAAAACACTTTGCCACCATTTTTTAACAGAAAATGATCTGCACTTTTAAATTTGAAGCTGCTCTGGCATTAGGATTTAATTGCTTTCTGCTCCACAGGTTTCAGATGCCACCGCACTACCAACTCCCCAGTGCTCTTAAGGCATGTGTTAGACATGTCCTCTTCTGTTGGAAGTCCTTGTGGCAACTTCAGGGTTTTGATTCTTATCAAATGTTTAACCACTTTCAGTTTTGCGTTCACTGAAGGGATATTCTTGTGAACTTGAGGGGTATGTGCCTTTTGTAATCCAAGCATCTTTATTATATCTTTTTCCCAATATGGACGTCTTTTTGTGCCTTTTATTCTGGTAACAATATGCAGTTTATGAGGGTTTTGTGGATCCCCACCATATTTTTCATGATCAGCAGGTGAAGGCTAAAATACTTTATCTGGAATTCTTGACCTGGTAAATTTGTGACGAATCCAGTCTGTACAAATGAGAGACTCCACACCTTTTGCCATAGTCTGTAGTCTGCCTAGGGGCTTCTGAACTACTAAGTGTAAAATCCCTGCCATAAGTGTAGTGACTGTTCTCTTTAGAGGCGGCGCCCGCTAAGTGTTCAGTCTGAACTTTTTCGCAAATTTTAAAATAAAAAATCTATATCGCAATAACTGTGATTCTGAAAGTCTTTAATGCATTTTAATTGGCACATGTACAACTCTGCATGGCATTGATATATGTATTTTCTTTACATCCAAAGTTTTATTTTTATCTAGAACCTATTATTTCTCTATTTCTGTCATTTTAAAACTAAAAAGAAATTCTATATAACAATTTAGAAAAATCTTTATTTATATACCTTCAGTTTCCTTCCAGAAACCTTTCTTGGTGGATGAAAGTCATTTTTAAAACTTATTCTCCATAAAAATGCTGGGAACAGGTAGATTATATTTCATATCAAATCATTTGAGTTATAAAACAATCAAATGGCATTTATAACGGAAATAAAAACTGAATTTATGATTGTCCAGCAACAGAGGATGAATTTTTTCATTTTTAAAATCTCATTTCCTCAGGGAACATAATTACTCTTAATTTTTAAAAAAAGTTTGTTAATTTGAAAGGTTTTTCTCTTTATTATAAAGTAAATTATAAAAGCCATAGAAAAGGAAGAAAAACATAAAATAGAAAATGATGTCTTGACCTACTTGAACATCTTCAAATGCCAGTGAGGATTTGCTGGTGTTTTTTAACACCTGTGTAATAATATTGCCCTTTGAGTGCAACTAGTTAAATTTTCAAAGATGTATTCTGGAATGTTGCCATCTGATGTCCATTAGCATGAATTGGAATATGTAGCCAAATCCCTGTACACCACTTTGAAATTTTACCCCTTAGTGTTAACGATAGTCTTCTAACAGTGCAGTTAGAAATAAATTATTTATCTGCCTAGTTCAAATGTTCTTGGCTCTCTTGGGTCAACTAAATAAGAGAAAAAAGAACCTCAGTTTCTTTATTACTTCACAGGAACATATATGTAAAGAAGTCATTAGCTTAGTATGTACTGAGCATGTCCCTTATATTATGCAGAGAGAGCTGTGTGTTGGTCAAAAGGGTTAAATTATAGATTTCGTTAAAAATGTTGGCTTTTACCTTTTAATCCCATCAGGTCTCTTTTTAGTGTAGCTCAATATATGTGTATATGAATGTGTATGCGTATTCTCGCTATAAATTTGCCTGTCCACGATGTTAGCCTGTTTTATAGTTAAAACATAAGGACTAAGAAGCTTCACTGATAAATATTTAAGATAGAAATAGAATCTTGACATCCAGTTTCAATTTCTTCTAATTTAATACCTTGTATTATAAATGTCTGTCATGAATGTTGAAGTGTCAGCGTTGAATATTCTTAACTAAGGAATACTCTCATCTAGAGAAAGCTTTTGTAGGTGTGGGAGCAACAAAGTAGGCATTTCCACAAACGTGTATGTGTTGAGTGCAAAAGTATATTTTGCAAAACTTTGATTTTATCGGAAATATAAATGAACAGGATAGAAAAAAAGTCACTAGTTTTCTTGGACTTTATCTTTTGAGCTGTTTTAGGTTCACAGCAAAATGGAGAGGAAAGTACAAAGATGCCCACAGACCCATCCCCATATGCGTACTCCTCCCACATCGTCAGCGAGTCCACCTGCATAGGACATGTGGCACAACCAATGATCCTATACTGACAGTCATAGAGTGCATGAGGGTTTACTTTGGGTGCTGGCCTAGATTCTGAGTTTGGACAAGTGTATAGCAACACGCATCCACCATTACAGGATCATACTGAGTGTTCCCACTGTCCTGAAATCCTCTTTCTTCTGCCTATTTTTCCCTCCCTTCTCCTTCTGGTAGCCACTGTTATTTTTTCTGTCTCCACAGCTTTGCCTTTTTGAAAATGTCATCTAGTTGGATTCAGATTGAAAGCCACTGGTTTTAGGAAAGTTCCATGTGCTTTCTCAAAGTGAACGCTCTGGTAAATTCGTGTTCTTGCCGCAGGGGACTCTGTTTGTGGTGGGGAGGTGGTGATGGACTCACCACATGCGACTGAATCAGTCGCTTGATGGTGTCATTGGTGGAGCTCTGGTTTGAGACGGTGCTAAATTCTTGCACAAGTAGATCTGTCTTTAGTTCAGGAAATTCTTTAAAGGACTACTGACTTATGAGTGGACACCAGGAATATCAAATTATATTTCTGTGTTATGAAAGCATTTGTGTACTCTGGGCTGTTTAACACTTGAGACTTAAAAGGCGCTTTAGTACAATATATTTATTTTTAAAATATCCCCAGAGTGTTCTGCCCTTCTATATAGTTTTCGTTACTAGTAGGGAATGATATACTGGAAGTGTTTAGCTAATTAATTTTTTTTTTTTAGTTGAAGTCTCACTCTATCACCCAGGCTGGAGTGCAGTAACACGCTCACAGCTACCCCTGCATTGACCTCCTGGGCTCAGGCCATCCTCCTGCCTCAGGCTTTCAAGTAGCTGGAACTACAGGCACACGCTACCATGCCCAGCTAATTTTTTAAAATTTATTGTAGCAATGAAGTCTTGCCAAGTTGCCTGGGCTGGTCTCAAACCTGTGGGCTCAGGCAATCCACTCGCCTAGGCCTCCCAAAGCTCTAGGATTAAAGGATGAGCCACCGAGCCCAGCCCTAATTAAAAATTAACAAACTAAGTACATATGCTCTAGTTACTGGATTCTAGTAAATTATCTTTCCTTGACTAAAACTTATAACGTATGAAAAATTAGATTGTGCTCCCTTTGTTTCTTTGAATTGTGAAAAATAATGTTAAAAACAATATGGAATCTGAAAGTTCCTCAGCACCTAGCCTGTTTTTGCAGTGTCTGTATTCACACCAGCTGCTTTATACTTTGTAGAAACATAACATAGCTGTGCGTCTACTTCTGTATTGTACTGTGATCATTTTTCTTTTGGAAAATCTGTTGTTTCTTGTTATTTTAAAAACAGATGCTTGAATATTCAATACAGCCTTTTGCACATTACTGTATCTCAACTGTAGTGTGCATGTTTTGTATGAGCAAGTTCTAGGATTGCACTACCCACTTGCATGACATGTCTGCATTCAGTAAAATCATCTAGGTCCTTAAAATAAATACAAAACGATGTTTGTGCATGATGTATGTTTACATCTTAAGCAGAGATAAATGCAAAATGTGTGCAGTACAACACTGCCATCACGTCATGTAGCATCAGACAACGTGCTCAGGTGGTCAACACGCTAACCCTTGGTTATTCCATCTCCACAGGGACAGCCATCAGACCTATCGCTTTAAGAGCAGTGAGTGCCATCGCTCGCACCTTGCCTGGATTTCCCATTTTGGCTACAGGTGGGATCGACTCAGCGGAAAGTGGCCTTCAATTCCTCCACAGCGGAGCTTCGGTCCTCCAGGTAGGAGTCGTGTGTGTGTGTGTGTGTGTGTGTGTGTGTGTGTGTGTGTGTGTGTGTGTGTGTCCCCTATCAAAAAGCTTCACCTCACAAACACCCTATGTATTCTTGTTGGGCTTCTTGAGAAAGAAGCCACGTGAGATCAACATGATCACTCGTTAAGTTCCTTTGATGAGCTAAGGAAACCCGAGTTAGACTTCCTGTCCTATTGACAGGACCTGTCCTTCCAACCACCTGTCTGTCTCTAATGTATTTATTCACCCATCTTCTAAAACTAATGAGATTTGGTGCCAAAATACAAACTATCCTACTGTATAATAAAAAAAAAATGCATGAGGAATTCTGAGTAAAAGTAAATCTTGATTGAAAAATAGAATGATATCCAAGGCATGACAATATATGCCATGAGGCATAGGAGGAATTATAGATTTGACACTGAACTTCCTGATGGCCAAAGAAGGAAAGTCATAACTTTCTTTTTTTTTTTTTTTTTTTTGAGTTGGAGTCTCACTCTATCACCCAGACTGGAGTGCAGTGCAGTGGCTGCTCCCAGCCACCGCAGCCTCGACTTCCGCCTCAGCCTTCCAAGTAGCTGGAACTATAGGCGTGTGCTACCACACCCGGCTAATTTTTTGATTTATTGTAGAGATGAGGTCTCACCAAGTTGCCCAAGCGGGTCTCGAACCCACGGGCTCAGGCAATCCACTCACCTCAGCCTCCCAAGGTGCGGGATTACAGGCTGAGCCACCGAGCCCGGCAAAGTCATAACTTTCAAAATGAATTGATTGTTCAGCTTCTTGTGATACAAAGCTGAGGGAAGTTCTTCCATTGTTTTCATAAAGGGATGCTGTGAGGTGCAATCAATTATACTTGTAATAGCACCCCTAAAGCAATGAAAATTTAGATTCAAATTTTTTTTCAATTGAACAAGAAATTATTTTATTTCATTGTAAATATGTGGGGTACAAGTCATGATTAGACACATAAGTAGTCTACGTGCAGGTGATAGTGGGTCCCCAACTACTCTTACTTTCCCTGGTTTAGTATCAGGTACCTTCAATGATGATATGTGCTTCACCCCTTCCTTCCTCCCCTGACAGGGTCCTACTACTGCCAATTCCTCTCTTGTAGTATTGTAATAAATGTTCAGGATCCACTGGTAAATGAGAGCATGTGGTATTCAGTTATTTGTATCTGTGATAGATCACTATGATGTACTCTAAATCCATCCAAGTTGCTGTGAAGTCCATAATTTTGTCCTTTTTTATGACTGCATAATATTCTATTGAGTGTATGTACCACATTTTCTTTATCCAGTCCACTTTCAATGGGCAACAGAATTGGTTTCATGTTTTTGTTATTGTGAATAGTGCTGCAATAAACATGCATTTGTAAGTATCTTTTTTTGTAGAATGATTTGAGTTCCTCTGAGTATATTACCAGAAGAGAGATTTCTGGGTCACATGCAAGGACAACATCTAGTTCTTTTAAAAACTGTCACACTGTTTTCCATAGAGTTGAACTAGTTTGCACTCCCACCAATAGTGTAGAAACATCCTCTTTTCTCTGCACCCGTGCCACCATCTTTTTTTTTTTTTTTTTTGAGTTATTGATGATAATGGCCATCCTTACTGGAGTTAGATGGTAGATATCTCATTGTGGTTTTGATTTGCATTTCCTTGATAATTAATGAGGCCAAGCATTTCTTTTGCATGTATCTGTTTGCATGTCTTTTTTTGAGAAGTATGTGTTCATGTCTTTTGCCCACTTTTTAATGGAGCTGTTTGGTTTTTTTTTTCCTTTTGGCTCATTTGAGTTCTTTGAATCCTGGATGTTAGACCTTTGTCAGATATACAATTACCAAATTTTTTTTCCCCATTCTGTGGGTTGTCTCCCCGTTGTCTTGATGGTTTATTTTGCTTTGCAAAAGCTTTTCAGTTTGATGAGGTCCCCTTATCTTTCATTGCATACACTTTTGGGATTATGATCAAGAATTGGTTGCTTATTCCAATGTGCATAAGGGTGTCTCCTTCATAATCTTCTAAGATTCTTACAGTTTGAGGTTTTATGTTGAAGATTTACAGCTAGATCTTTGATCCTGTGAGGTAAGTGTATTATACTTGTAATAACACCCCTAAAATAATGAAAATTTGAATTTTAAAAATTATATATATACTTTATTTTGTTTGTTTCTACTTTGTAATAATGTTGTTCATCATGGGCCTAGTACACTTGGCACATCTTAGCATAAGAATTTCTCAAGCAGATTTGTGGTCTGACTTGACCTAGGGATAACACGTTTTATGTGATTACTGAGAACTCTCAGGTAATACTCTTTTAATGTGACTTCTCACTGTCTAACATTGATGGCAATTGGCAAGCAGAGAGTTCAACATAACTTAAATTCTCTAGCAAGAAAATGGAGCGTAGATGTCTTGTGTCATTAACTTGGGAATCAGAATTAAGACTGTCCTTTGAAATACTTAAAAATCTAAGGTGGAAATAGTATGTATCAATATGCTAACGAAGGCAAACATCTGCTTTCAAGATAGAGTAGATTTACTTTCTCTGTGTCTCTACTAAGTACAACCAACGACTCTTAAATATAAAACTAATATAAGAAGAATGAAAGGTGGAGAGAAGGTAGGGACCTCAAGACCTAAGAAACAATACAGAGATGAGTTTCCTGGATTTTTTATTTTCTCTCATACCTCATATTTGGAGCCAAAGAAGCCCACCAACCCAGAAATAATAGGTGCAGACAAAAGCCTGCTCCCTCAAGCCAAAGAACTAGAAAAGGGTCAGTCTGGCAAGATAGAAAACTTTTAGACATAACTGCTTGCCTCCAGCTAGATATCACAGGTAAATTCTGCCTCCCTACATGCATCATGCAAGCAAAGGAAAGCAGGGGTTCTGGACCTCCACCCTTGCCAGGCAGCACCATGTCCCTGCAGGGCCACAGTGAGCTCTCCTGTGTGGGAAGCTGGACTTCCACCCTCACCTGAGAGGGATACAGTATTCCTCCTGGGCTAGTATCAGAGGAGGTCTCGAGGACAGTTGGGACTTCATCACCACCCATGGTGATGAGGTAACTCTCCCATCCACCTTCCTGTGGTATCAATAAAAGCCAAGTGGGATGCAACAACAAGGCATTTTGACCTCTCTCAGTCAGGAAGGTGTCAGTGGAGGCTTAGTGGAGAACCAGAACTCTGACCATCTCCCAGAAGTAACAAGGAGCCTTGTGTCAAAGGAGACCAAGTGAGGAGCCTGAGCTTCTATCTGGCAGTAAGGTAGCAACCCACTCCCATCCCTTGCCAGAGCAGTGTCAAGGAAAGCTAACTAGACTAGAAGGTGTCTGAATACAGTGTGCTAAGTCTTGAGATTTTAGTGGAAAACTTCTCAGTTTACCAAGACCCACAAAGATCTCAAGCTGAATGATGAAAGACAATAAGTAGATGCTCACATTAAGATGACAGATGTTATCATCACCTGACATAGATTTTAAAGTTTCCATTTTCAAAGTCATTTACAAGAAGCTACAAGAAAACTTTAAACAAATGTGAAAACAGTAAATTTCAGCAAACAAATAGAAGATAGGAAGAATAACATGAAATTTTAGGACTGAAAAATCCAGTTACTAAAATACAGATCTCAATTTCAACAGCAGAATGGAAAGAACAGAAGAAAGAATCAGTGACATGGAAGACAGAGCAATATAAATTAACAAATCTGAACAACAGTCTCAGGGAGCTGTGAAACTATAACAAAAGATCTACCATTTATGTCCTCAGAGTCCCACTGCAGAGGTGGAAAAGGTGGGGACAAAAAAGAAATAATAGCTGAAAACTTTGCAATTTTTGCAAAAAAACTTACAGATTCAAGAAATCAAGTGAACTCCACAGAGGGTAGACCCAAAGATATCCATACCAAAATACATCATAATCAAACTTCTGAAAACTAAGATGAACTCTTTGAAAACAGCAAGAAAGAAATAACACCTCACTTACAGGGGACAAACAGTCCTAATGACAGTGGATTTCTGATCAGAACCTATGGAGTCCAGAGGGAAGTGGGACATTTTTCAAGTGCTGAAAGAAAAAAAAAATCCTGTCAACCTGGAATCTTGTATCCTTCAGAAATGAAAAGGAAATCAAGACATTCTCAGCTGAAAAGAATTTGTTGCGAGGAGGCCCTTACTAGAAAAATGGCTGAAGAAAGTTCCTTAAAAAGAAGGGAAAAGATAAAAGGAGACCCCTTGGGATGTCAGGAAAGAAGGAATACTATGGAATGATGTTTTCAAGAATTATCTGAAAGGTAACAGATATCTAGGCTTGAATGTGACCTGAATTTATTTTCATAAACACATAGAAATGCATGGGTCAGATGATATAAGTTGGTTGTAAATGGGTTCCAGAACAGACTCCTACTCATTGTCAACCATGTGATCAGGGTATCAACATGGAAGTGAGGATGGTCTACTGCCTACCATATGCTAGTGGTATCCACTGCTATACTCAGTGTTTCCACAACCTACTTGAGAGTGACATCAGCTGAGACTTGGGTGATGAAAGTGGTGTAGCTAAAGTCCCATGACTAATGATAGAGCCAGAATTCATACCTAAGGTTTCACAGTTACAAAATGAATACTCTTCTAACTGGTCACACTACCTGTCACCCTCAAAGGACCTGTAAGACAGAAATTTTCGTGATAAACAAGTCTTCCATGCCCACCCAAAGTTTACATTTTCAAGCTATAGCTTATTTCTTATAGTCAGGCTTCAATGAAGAGAATTAATGTGAAAACAGAAAAATAAACAAGTATTATATGTCCTGAGTGCAGATGTGTGCCCAGTGTGTGGACCCTGGTATATAAATATATGTAGAGTTTATGTGTTCTCATAAAAATAAAAGATGAAGTAACTATTCAAATTTTAGTTTCTGCTTAGCCTTCCTTAGATTGAGAATCAGAGACCCAATCAAACTATCTAACAAATTAAGCCTATTGTATTCTCTACATGAATGTACCCTGCAACTGGAACTGCAAAAACCAGTGGGGCAGTTCTGGAGCAAGACCTTTGCCATCTTCTTTGATGGGCCATGTGATTTCTTTGTCAGAAGAATCTGAAGTGCTACTTTGGCTCTCTTCATGGCTTACTCCTGCCTCCTCTGAACTTCTGACTAACACATGGCTTTTATGACCCTCGAGGCACTCTACAGGGTCATTTTTCAGTTCCAGTTTCTACATGAACTGCCTCTCCAGCTTCATATCTGTTGACTCAGATTTCCAAGAGAGGAAATTTGATTAGTTTAACTGATCTTTTTATGCCAGGCCCCATCGTAAGTCATTGATCACCCCATGTATTGACTGCCTGGTGTGTAGCAAAAGCATACTGAGTATTTGTTGAATGAATTTGGTAAATGAATGTACTTGAGCTATGGATTTTTGTTGTTGTTTTTAGCAGAATTGTGAAAAGCAGGTAAAAGGGTTCATCTGATATAAAAAGTCATTGCCCTTTTGACTTTGGCTGGGAATGACCTCAGGACTTTCCAACTATGTAAAATATTGGTTCTCAAATGATTTTGTTTAAAATGTAAAGTTCCACACATAGGCTTTTACTGATAGAAAGTTATAGATTATTTATCAGTTTTACCATTAACTTGAGTCAGATTTTTATCCAGTCAGAAAATGTTGTGTTTTTCTTTTTACCCAATTTTAGCTAAAGTATGAATAAAATCAATATTGACATATACTTAGGATGGTCATGAGGTGGAAAACATTTGAATTTACAATTTTGGCTTGGCATTTCAGTGGGATAGAGAATATATATTTCCATCTTTCTTTCACCGTAACTCAATTTCACCCTGCTGTACTTTCTAATCCTGGGTTAATCTAACCTTTTCATTTTCCAAGGCTGCTGAATATTATAAGAGAAATTCAAGTAACTCAGCCAGTTGGATTTACTTCAGAGTCACCATGTTTAATGTCAGCTGGACTTTGAGTACTAGTCAGTATTTCTTTTTATTCATCTTTTAAATTTTTTTCTTTTATTTCCCATCAAATCCTCCCTAGTAGTTAGTTCAAATCTTTTTCATGTAGCTCAAAGCCTTAAACTCCTACATCACTATTCTCTCAATTCTCTGATGACTTTTGTTCACTGGTTGCCACTACCCAACTCAATTGCCCTCTAGTTTTATAATATTTATTAAATATACCTTACTAATTATTTTTACTTGGAAGTGAAGTGTGTTACAACAAAATACATTTTTTCTAAGCTATATAACCAAACAGATTAAATGTATTTTAATATCTGGGTGATGGTGCCAATACACTGGAGTGTAGAGATGGATGTTCTGTAATGGTTACAGAAATGATAATATAAATAGAGATTTTGATTCTGATTTTTCTCATACATTGTCCATCACATTCCTAGACTGTAGGTAAATAAGTTCCCTACTAGAATAAAGATTTATATTCAAATTGGTAATCTCAACCTCAGTTTTAAATGAATGTCAGAAAACTAAACCATATGACTTTGAGAAGAGTACTGATGTTTCAACAATGAAAAGTCAATTTTTAAATAAGTTGTTTAAGTGTGATAGAGTCTGCCTTCCTTATTAATATGCATCACAGAGAATCATTCATTCATTTACTTTTTTCAATGCGTATTTGTTGAGCCCTACTATATGATTAGCACATGCCTAGAAATTTAGAATACATCTGTGAATAAAACAGACTAAAGTTTATTACCTTATTTGGCTTACATGCTCATGAGGGAATAATAAAATTCATGGTGGTGAACCCAAGGAAATTTTTATGGAAGGGAAAAAAAACCCTAGGTTTTAGCATCACTTGCTTAAATATTTGCTAGTTGAGAATTTAACTGAAATATAAACTCACAAACTATTGTATACCACCTCACAGTAAAAACTGAAATGTCTCTTAAGATGTCAGATTACAATCAATTGGGAAATTTTTTGACTTTTTGAAGTCTTCTTACAGTTTCTTAGAATGTATCATTTCTCAGTGGTACCATTTATTTCAATTATCTTATTCTATAACAAGCTTTGACAAGGATGTTAACATTTCAGTGGTAAAACATCCAATTACTTTAACTCAAAAAATGTTTCAATGAATTTTTTTCTATTTTTATTAAAAAATGCATTGATATTTTAAAAGGGTTTGCTTTGAATCTGTAGGTCTCTTTGGGTAGTATGGATATGTTAACAATATTAATTCTCCCAGTCTATGATTGTGGAATATCTTTTCTTTTATTTGTATCTTATTCAATTTCCTGCATTAATGTTTCATATTTTTCAGTCTATAGGTCATAAATCTCCTTGGATAAATTTATTCCTAAGTGGTTTTTTTAAAAGGGGGATTGATTTATTGATTTCTTTTTAAATAGTTTACTGTTAGTGTATAGAAACACTACTGGTTTTTGCATGTGGATTTTGTGTCCTATTGAATTAATTTATTAGTTCTATTTCTTGGTAGAGGCTCTAGAGTTTTCTAGATGTAAGATCACATTATCTACAGAGACAATTTCACATTTTTCTTTCTGATTGGGATGCTTTTATTTCTTTTTCTGGGCTAATTACTCTGACTAGAATAGGACTATGTTAAATAGAAGTAAGGAGAATAGGTATTCTTGTCTTGTTTCTGTCTTTAGAGGAAATGCTTTCAACTTTTTACCTTTAACTGTGATGTTAACTGTCTACTTGTCATACATAGTCTTTGCTATGTTGGGCTGTATTTCTTCTGTATCTAATTTGCTGAGAATTTTTATCAAGAAACAATGTTGAATTTTGTCAAATGCTTTTTCTGTGTCTATTGAGATGATCATGATTGTTGTGCTTCACTCTGCCAATGTGATGTATTACATGAGTCACTTTGCATAGATTGAACCATCCTTACCTTCCTTGGATAAATCCCATTTGATCATGGTGAATTACTATTTTTAAAATGTGCAGTTGAATTCGTTTACTATTACATTGTTGAAGATTGTTGCATCTATATTCATCAAGGATATGTGCCTATATTTTCTTTTCTTGTAGTAACCTTGTCTGGTTTCAGTGTCAGGGTAATGCTGGCCTCATAAAATGAGTTTGAAAATATTTCCTTGGAAGAGTTAGAGAAATAGTATTAGTTCAGTTACAAATGTTAGGTAGAATTCAGCAGTGAAGACATCAATTAAGTCCTGGGTTTTGTCTGATGGAAGATTATTTTTCATTAAAAAGATAGGAAGGGAAAAAGTGAAATTGTCTCTGTAGATAATATGATCTTACATCTAGAAAACTCTAGAGCCTCTACCAAGAAGTAGAACGAATAAATTAATTCAATAGGACACAAAATCCACATGCAAAAACCAGTAGTGTATCTATATACTAACAGCAAATTATTTAAAAAGAAATCAATAAATCAATCCCCCCTTGATTCATCCTTAATCATTATTGATCTCTTCAGATTTTCTGTTTCCTCATAATTCAGTCTTAGTAGGTTTTACACTTCTAGGAATGTTTGTATGTCTTCTAAGTTATCCAATTTGCAGGCATACAGTTGTTCATAATAGTCTCATAATTCTTTGTATTTCTGAGCTATTAGTTTTTTTTTTTTTTTTCATTAATCAGTATTTTTATTATGGTTTTGTGGGGTACAGTTAAGGGTAGGTGTACAATGACGTTTCATTCAGGCACCCTGTAGATAAGAAGTGTTTTCCCATCCCCCGACAGATATTTGTTACTGTTAATCCCATCCCCCTCCCCCCCATAGTTTCCCAGTACCATCCGTCATTTTCTCATAGTATTGCATTGGATGTTCAAGGTCCATTATATGAGTGAGAACATGTGATATTCGGATTTTTGTTTTTGTGAGAGGTCACTCAGTATTATAGACTCTAGTTCCATCCAGGTTGCAGCGAAATTCATGATTTTGTTCTTTTTTATGGCTGCGTAGTATTCCATCGTGTATATGTACCACATTTTTTTAATCCAGTCCTCTTCTGATGGGCAGCATGGTTGTTTCCAGGTTCTTGCTATTGTGAACAATGCTGCGATAAACATACGTGTGCAGGTATCTTTTTTATAGAGTGATTTCTGTTCTTCAGGGTATATTCCCAGTAGGGGGATTGCAGGGTCATATGGAAGGTCAATTTTTAGAGCTTTTAGGAATCGCCACACAGCTTTCCACAGAGGTTGCACTAGTTTACACTCCCACCAACAGTGTAGAAGTGTTCCCTTTTCACCACACCCTCTCCAGCAGCTGTTATTTTTTGAGTTGTTGATAATTGCCATTCTGACTGGAGTTAGGTGGTATCTCAGTGTGGTTTTGATTTGCATCTCCCTGATGATTAGTGAGGTTGAGCATTTCTTCATGTGTTTGTTGGCTGCTCGAATGTCTTCTTTTGTGAAGTGTCTGTTCATGTCTTTTGCCCATTTTATAATGGGGTTGTTTGTTTTCTTCTTTTCAGTACACTTCAGTTCCTTGTAGATCCAGGATGTTAAGCCTTTA